>NC_092824.1:37563401-37850901 GCF_023375885.2 Dermacentor andersoni
GTCGGCTCAAGAAAGTTCTGACGCCCGCCCCGAACCGATTTGTAGAAGTCGCCGACGGAGGGACTGTCGCTACTGTTGGCATGTGCTCTGCCCGACTCACCAATGCTGAGAGACACACCGTCGTTTTCTTCACCGTCATCGAGCATTGCCCTCAGGAACTCATTCTCGGTCTGGATTTTCTCGCCAATCATTCCGCCCTCATTGACTGTTCAGCTGGCTCACTTCGCCTTGACTTGCCTCTTCTTGCCGACCCTGTGGACCCGCATCCAAGCCGTTTGAGCTGCATGGATTTTATTCGCCTACCGCCTCACTCTGTGACACACGTCGACTTGTTGTCCTCACCAGCTGTACCTGACGGCAATTACGTGGCCGCACCAATTCCGGCCGTTATGCTTACACATAGTGTTATCGTGCTGCACATTGTGCTGAAAATTACTGGCAACCGCACTTGCCTTCCACTTGTCAATTTTGCGCTAACCGCACAAGTTCTGCCTCAGGGGATTTCCTTGGCTATAATTAGCGCTTTACAGGATGATGAGGTCGAGCCATTCACAGTGGAAGATCGTTACAGCTCAGCCCATACCGTGACGTCATCGCACGGTACTGACGTCGACATTAAGAAGATGGTTTCCTCTGACCTTACACCTGCTCAAGCTGAAGCTCTTTGCCGCGTTCTTGAAGGCTATCACGACATTTTTGACTTTGACATTAGACCCTTAGGTCAAACGTCCGTCGTGACCCATCGCATAAATACTGGCGATGCGAACCCTATTCACCGACGTCCATATCGTGTTTCTGCGTCGGAACGAGCTGTTATCCAACAGGAAGTCAAAAAGATGCTTGCAAAGGACATTATCGAGCCTTCGTGTTGTCCCTGGGCATCTCGCGTCGTACTTGTCAAAAAGAAGGATGGAACGTGGCGCTTTTGTGTAGATTATCGCCACCTGAACAAAATCACAAAGAAGGACGTGTACCCTTTTCCACGTATTGAAGACGCTCTAGACTGCCTGTACGGTGCCACCTATTTTCTTCTATCGACTTACGGTCCGGCTACAGGCAGATATCCGTGGATGACATGGACCGAGAGAAGACTGCATTTGTTACCCCTGACGGCCTTTATCAGTTCAAGGTGATGCCTTTCGGTCTCTAACGCGCCCGCCACCTTCGAACGAATGATGGACTCTTTGCTTCAGGGGTTCAAGTGGTCCACCTGTTAGTGCTATTTGGACGACGTCATCGTTTATTCGCCCACATTCGACACGCATGTAGACCGTCTTTCAGCGTTTCTTTACGTGTTCCGCCGCGCCGGTCTCCAGCTGAACTTGTCAAAATGTCATTTCGTTCGCCGCCAAATCGCCGTCCTTGGACACCTCGTAGACGCGAGAGGCGTGCGACCCGATCCGGACAAAATTCGCACCGTTACGAATTTTCCTGTTCCGAAGTCTGCCAAGGACGTTCGTAGTTTCGTAGGGCTGTGCTCTTATTTCCGACGCTTTGAGGAGGAATTTTCGACCATCGCACGTCCCCTTACCGACCTCTTGAAGAAAGACGCCCCTCTTTCTTGGGGTCCTGACCATGCCGCATCTTTTTCGCAGCTGACTACTCTCCTTACCACGCCTCCAATTTTGGCCCACTTTGACCCGTCTGCCTCAACGGAAGTTCGAACTTCCGTTGGTCACGGTATAGGAGCAGTGGTCACGGCCAGTGGTCACGGTATAGGAGCAGTGTTAGCACAGCGCCAGCGTGGACATGATCGCCGTATAGCCTATGCCAGACGACGTCTATCACCCGCCGAGCGCAATTATTCAATCAGAGTGCGAGTGCCTCGCTCTTGTGTGGGCTGTTGCGAAATTTCGTCCATACTTGTACGGACGCCCCTTCTGTGTCATGACTGATCACCCCGCTCTCTGCTGGCTATCCTCGCTCAAGGAAACCACGGGACGACTCGCTCGCTGGGAGTTACGCCTGCAAGAATATACCTTCTCCGTGGTATATAAGACGGGACGCTTGCACCAGGATGCCCATTGTTTGTCCCGCTACCCCGTCGACGAACCGGCTGATGCGCACGCCATCGCTTGCGTTTTCTCTGTGTCCCAGTTGTTTCAAATCGGCAACGAGCAACGGCGCGATCCATCATTACGAGCCCTCATCGACCGTCTGGAGTCAACTCCTAGCGACGCCTCTCTCCGGATGTTTCTCCTTAAGGAGGGGCATTATACCGCCGCAATTTTGATCCACATGGCCTTGATCTTCTGCTCGTCATTCCATCGCACCTGCGTTCGACTGTCCTCGAGCAAATTCACGATGCTCCCTTGGCTGGACACTTGGGCGTCTCGCGCACATACGACCGTGTTCGCCGTCGATTCTTTTAGCCGGGTCTCGCCCGCTCCGTGCGGCGCTACGTTGCCGCTTGTGAGCCCTGTCAGCGCCTGAAGAAGCCCTCCACACCTCCAGCTGGATGTCTCCAGCCGATCGACATCCCACTCGAACCCTTTTTTCGTATTGGTCTAGACCTTCTTGGACCATTTCCTCTCTCGGACTCCGGAAATAAATGGTTCGCCGTCGCTACCGATTATGCTACGCGGTACGCAAGCACCAAAGCCGTCCCGACAAGTTGCGCTACTGACGTTGCTGACTTTCTGCTCTATGACATCATTTTAGTGCACGGTGCTCCACGGCAATTACTCAATGACCGTGGCCGCAGCTTTCTGTCGGCAGTCGTCGAGGACATCCTCCGCTCCTGCTCGACAAAGCGCAAGTTCAGCACGTCCCACCACCCACACACCAACGGCCTCACGGAGCGCCTCAAACGGACCATCACCGACGTGCTTTCGAAGTACCTTGCGACCGACCACCACGACAGGGATCTTCACTTACCATATGTGACGTTCGCGTATAATTCATCGCGTCACGACACCGCCAGCTATTCCCCATTCTATCTCTTATATGGCCGAGAACCCGTGTTGCTCTTGCACACTTTGCTGCCCTCGGCCACACGTTCCGCCACTGAATGCGCCCGCGACGCGATCGCACACGCCGACCACGCGCGCCAGCTCGCCCGCACCCGTCTCGAGGCCTCACAGGAGCATCAGAGATGCCTCTAAGATTGCCACCATCGTGACGTGCACTTTTCTACGGGTTCTCTGATGCTTCTCTGGTCACCCGTTCGACGTGTGGGCCTTTCCGAAAAGCTGCTGTCGCGCTACACTGGCCCTTGCCGTGTGCTACGACAAGTGACCGATGTCACGTATGAAATCATCCCCACCGATCTCTCAGCGTCATCATCAGCTGCAAGTGACATCGTTCACGTGGCAAGACTAAAATCATACCACACACCCTTCACCGCGGATGTGTAGATTAAGCACCGGGACGGTGCTTCTACAGCCGGGGGTGATGCTACGGAAGAGCCGCCACAGTGTGGCTGCACTGATGAGGACGAAGACGACGTGTGTGCCGGCTTGATATAGCGTCGCTATTTTGGCCTCCGTGAGCTTCCCTGTAAATAAATTGTAAATAGTATTTGGTTTCAGCTTCACGTAACAATATGTATGTTTTTTTGGTTTCTTCTGTTGGCTGGGGCAGATATATATGCTTTGTTCCAAGCAATAAACTTCAGTTGCAAGTCAGCGCTCGTCCGTGTCGTTTCTCCCTGCTTGTCCCCGTGAACACCGCGCTGTTCTGTTTCAAATAACTCTTTGGAAGGCACGCGGGCACCAGCGATTACCCTGGAACTTTCCAGAGTCATGTCTAAAAGCCGATACGCTTGACCCGCAGATCAGATTTTGATGATCCCCGACACTGTTCGCCGCCATCATTGTGGTCTGATTGTAGCCTGTTCTTGTGGCCACAGGTTCACTCAATAAAAACTGTTTCCTCATTAATAGTTTTCTGCTGTGTTCACCGTTCTGCTACATGACATCTGGTGGAAGTGTTAGCCCATTCATGTGGCGAACATCCCCACAAATCCCCGATCCAAGCCCTAAACCTGAGGACAACACCAACGTCGGCAACGACCAGCGACCTAGCCGTAGACAACGACTGCTACCGGAGTGCGGACCTCTTCCTGAAAAGACCATATGAATCAAGGCCAAGTCAACGACCCAATGGCAGTCCCAGCGTCCATCATCCTGCTGCAACAACCTCGGGAACGAACAAGTTTCTGTGGATCATCGGCTGCAAACTCTGAAACCTCACTGTGGAGACATACGAGAGGATCACGACGTTCAACAACTAGAGCGGCTACGTGTAGCTGCGCCATGTCTATTTTTTTTTTCATTGGAGTACGCTGCTCGGACCTAGTTTGAGAACTGAGAGCGCCCTGGTTACGTGAGGCCTATTTCATTAGAAATTCGCAACGCTTTTCACCGGCGTCGTACAAAAGGAAAGGGCCGAAGTACTCTTAGGAATCAGGGTGCAACTACAGAACGAGAGCATCGCAATGTTCATGGACGAGGTGACTCGCCTCTTCCGCCGCGCCGACCCTAACATGTCTGATGAAAAGAGTTCGGTTCTCGATTGTGGGTGTCAAAGAGCAACTATTCACCGGATTAATACGCAACCCACCCAAGACTGTCGCATAATTTCTTCTGGAGGCCGCATCGATCGAGAAGACTCTTGAAATGCGGACCAGGCAATACAACCGCCGTGCGCTGACGATGAACTACGCCGAAGCTGAAGCGCTAAGCTCCGACGACCTGCTCGAGACGATCAGAGTGGTCGTACGGAAGAGCTGCCGAAGTTGTGCCTATAGTCGGAGTGGCTGGGTGATTTTGATTGCTGACATAGTTAGTGGAGATCTTCCGCGGCAACTGGAAGTAGTGGAAGTTCCGGAATTGCTGCAACCCCAACCGGGAGCGAAAACATAGGCCACCGTCGCCCACTGTCAAGGTCCAGCTCCGCGACCACGCCAAGGCCCCATAACACCGCAATTTCGTTGCCCACTGCCGCCAGCGCCACCGCCAGCATGTCCGCCAGTCGCCCTGCGCAGCTACTCGACCATGACAGACATTTGGCGCACCCCCGACAAACGCCCGCTCTGCTATCACTGCGGGAAAGCCAGCCATGTCTACCGCCGATATCCATACCGCGGTTTGGAACGACGAGGGTTCGCCTTCAACGCGCCGTGAACGCGCCGTGCTCACAGCAATGAGAAGGGCCACATAATATCGCCGACTACCTTGCTGCCACTCGGTAGAGCCCTCAATGTTCGCCATCGCCCGGCAGATACCTGTCGCTGCAGCGCCGACCATACACTGGTCCAGCTTTAATCCGGAAAACTAAAGGCAGGAAACGACGGAGGTGGGGTTGCTCTTCGTCAAACTGGCGAAGATCATCTGCCGTCGACGTAGACGCCGAAAAAGACTATCTCGACGACATATCAATAAGACGCTGTTTTCCCGACGAAGCCTGGGAGCAAAGAATACGCCGGCAAAGGAAGACCTGACGACGCTACGTTAGAGCCACAGGTTAACATGACGCACCTGTGATTCTATGCCCAAACCTAACTCCAACGCAAGAAAAAGAACCACTTGCTTCGACGTGGTTCTTGACCCTCATGCAGTCAGCGCTTTAGTATACCCACCACCGCCCAGTTGAAGAAAGTCAAAACTACATGGGAAGGCCCTCAAATTCGGACCGCAGGAAGAAGCCTAATAAGGCCGACAGGAATGTGCACAGGAAGAATTACCGGTTGTGGCCGAATCTATCCTGCCATTTTTGTTGTCCTCTTATAGTGTTTTGCTTGATGGAATTTGTGCAGTTCTCTTTCATTATTTTTTCTTTAGCTAGTTAAATGGTTGTTTGTGTTGCACCGTGGCCACCGAGATTTATGCGCGCAGGCGATGGCCTCCTTCTTTGTCGCTTTTATTCTTCGGGGGAGAACGCCTTCCTTGGTCTGCCCATCTTGTGGGTGGATCGCACTAGGAGTGCACGAGTACGTCAGAGCACACGTCATCACTAGGCGTAGCCAATCCCCCCTGCGCGCCTTCTCACTCAAAAAACTGCGCCGGGACGCGCCTTCCTAGCTGTTGCCTCCCTATCTCTCGCCTAGCCTTTCCTCCTCTCCACTTCCCTTTGCTTAGTTGCGCCGAGTTTTGAGCGGTCGCCGGGCACGGCTGGAACTCAAGCTTAAGTAGCTCCGCTGTTGAAAATATCCAGGTGACGAAAGCTTTATTCCCACTGTGTAATAAGCATGCAAAATCAATATTCCATGCAAAAAGAATAATAGAAATTAAAACTGAAAGCAGGAAGAACTAGGTTTGGCAAGATATTAGCAAATATTAGACAGAGATCACGACTCTGCAGAGTACATGTAAAACGTGGTAGTTGACATAATAAATGCTCAATCAACCCCATGCAAAGGGCAAGAAAGCAAGCAGAAAAAGATCGTAGAATAGAAGAGAAAACCAGGCAACAACAATTAAACTCTTCTATCCATGATAAGCTACATCTTCGTGGATAATAATTGGTGTGTGATGGTAGCCTAATGATTGGTAGCCTAGTGTAGGCTACGTTGTTTTTCATAAATTTGTACACGGTAATTGGTAAGTGTAGCGATCTGTGCTTTTTGTAGATATTGTGTGTAGAGCTGTGTCGCAGAGATGTCTCCATACCGGTTCCTCATGCTTTCCATTGGTTGAAGCTCAATTGGCTGTTGACATTGAGTCTCTGCAATGCAATGCAATGCAGACCCAGGGTTAGTGTACAGCGATAACTAAGCCCCTCAAGCCAGTGCTAACCGCGCGCGCGCTCCTCCCTTTTGCAGACACGAGGACGTCCCGGCTGAGGGCCAGACAGCGGCGCAGAAGGCGGCGCGGTTCTTCAAGTCATGCGAGGACATCGTGACGCAGGACACGGACTACGTGCCACGTATCCGCGGATACATGCGCGACGCCAACCTGCACTGGCCGGAGCACCCCGAGACACGTGACATCGAGTCGGTGGACGTGTTTCGCAGCATTCTTGAACTCAACGACAAGTGGGGGTGGCCCTGCCTGCTAGACTTGAGCCCCGAATACGTCAGCGATACAACGTTTGGGGTAAAAAACATCCATGCGCACTTTGCTGAGCTATACTGCGATAGGCGAAAGCCTATCTATGACTGCCTCTGTCGCCGTTGTCTGAAATGTGCTCCGAACGGACGCCGCTGTATGCGCGAGCGTGGGATGCAAGCGCAGTGTCAGCGGTTGTGATTGATGACCGATGTCCTGCGTCCACCACGCACTGTGCACGGTGACTCATGAGCCACTAAAGGCTTACGCCTTAAAGAGAAAGCACTCGGTCGCTTGTTTCATAATAAGAATACCAGTGGGGCAGACGCAGCTTGGCTCATCTTCCAATAACAAGGACGACCGAAGAGACGTCGTGTGTTTTAAACATTTCGGATGTATATAGTGACGCGTCATGTTAAACTAATAGCTATATTTCAGAAGTTCTAACTTCCCGACGCCCAGCTCGCACACAAGAAGTTCTTACTTGGCATGTTTAAGAATCGCGAAAAAGTTGTCACATTTAAATGTGATCTTATAGTTAGTGTCCAACTGCCAGACCTGGCGCCATCGACGCAGTTGTAGGATAAGTATAGGCAGCAAATGGATTGACGGTTTGTCTCCTAGGTAACAAATGATGCTGCCCATAAAGTATTAATATATCAGTATGGCTTCTTGTCCCAGAAGTCTCAGACGTGAAGCAAGCTGAAGCACAAAACTAGAACCGCACACCGCGTAAGATTTCGAGACATTTCTTTTCGCTATGGATTTCCATCGCAACAATGCTTTCGCTATTCGCATTTTCGCTATTTCTATCGCAACAATGCTTTACCGTTCTAACAAACTGTTTTACTTTTTAGCTCCTCCTTCAGTTCATTTATCAAATTACAGGTCTTCGCACGTCCTACCAGAGGCCTTGATGAGTTCCATTACCACGTGGCGACGCTTGGCGTGGGGTCGCCAGCCCATCGAACGTACTTCGATGCGCTGTACGCCCACTACGGTGGAGGCGTCCTGCATGGCGTCACCTTCGAAGAGATGCTGAGTTACGAGTACGACATCATGCTGCCGCTGCTAGAAGCGTACTACGCCCCGCCCAGGAGATATGTGTTCGAGAGGAACTACTCGGATACCTCGGGAACGTGGGAACGGTGGACCAGCGACATCGAAGATTTCTACGGTTTGACCGGAAACGAGCGGGTAAACCCACAACCTGCTATGTGCTATTTACTGTCTTCAGTGTTGCTGGCGATGTTCGAAGACGCGTTCTTTAGCGCTGTTGCGTTTAAAGGCGGGAGGCGATGCTGCCCTATTTTGCTGCTCCATTTCACACTCTGGAACCAGACAGTTGGCAATGACTGGCAGCGTCAAGCTGCGATTTGGCTTTTGTTTATCATTGAAGTACAACTGCAATGTCAAGCGTTTTTTTGTGAGTGAGATAAGAATCGCGAATATACTGCGGAAATAATTATCTATGGAGAGTCATTACAAAGAACCAGTGCTGCCAGCAAAAGCACTTTACATTACAGTCACACGAACGCTTTAGGTTACCATTGAAACTAATGGTCTTTAAACTCTGCGAGTCCCATTTGCAAGCCGATCTCAGTTATACTTGGTTCCTGCTTTTACTGAAACCGAATTTGTAACTGCGCTTTCACCGAATTAGGACACTGATCATTAGGACACTAATAGACGGCAGACACGGGCGAGCGTTAATTACGTTTCAACGATAAAGGTAATTAAGAAAATTGCACTGATGCGCGCGAGTATGAACAAATATGCGGGTTTTCCATTTATAGATGCTGGGATGATTCACCAGAACAACATCACAACATCAAAGTCGAACCGGCAGACGAGGCATATATTGTTGTTTTCGTTTCTTAATTTAATTATTATATATACCCCGGACACAAGGTCTATGCAGGAAGGGCTGAAGAAAAGAAAACACTGAACAAAACATGTTAACACAAAAAGTGCAAACGTGAGAATTGTCACAAATCCAAGCGATTCTAATGATCAATGGTGCGCGAAAAAAAAATGAGTATTTGAATATGCTAGTTCATTAATGGTTATGGCGAGTCTGTCTCCTTATTAATGGACGTACATAAATTGAGATGTTGGATGTCACTTCGTACCAGAATAAAAACAAATGCTCAGCCATATTTTTTCCTCTTGTCTCATTCTGAAATTCATTATACCGTTTCTTTCAACCCCAGGAATCGCAAAAATTGAATCGATACAGATGCCATCGCTCATTCTCTAATGTCTACGGGGAAAGTTAAGTAACAAGAGCCACCATTGCTCATGCTCCTCCAGCTGTCTAGTACAGTAACGGCTCATACTTTTGCCCACAGTAATCGGCGCATATCTGTTTTTTTACTACGTGCAAACAACACTTCGATAGCACCGGCTGACGGATTGCGAGATTCCCTGCGCCTCCCAATGTACTGCCTGCGAGCCGTATCCCTAGAGTCATAAGTCTAGATGCCATGTAAACACTACAGGCTATGAAATCTCTACGCGCCGTATACAGGCTGCCGACTGTGTACACCCTTCAGGCCTCGCATAGGTCACAGGCAATCCCAAACTCTCAAATGTGCACTGTGGACAGTACACCAGCGAAAGAACAACGAACACGGAGCTACTTAACCGACGTAATTTGAAAGGCTGACAAAGCGTATACTGAGAAAGAAGGAACAACTAATTAAGCGATCCCAACGAATATTCAAGTCTTCGTGGGAGGAAGACGAATGCGAAACGTGGTGAAACGTGGAAGACAAGATGAATTTCTTGTATTTTTTCTCTCGGTGTTCTCGAGAGGCAAGATCGCAGCTCACGCTTATGCGCACCGCACGCGCGCGCGCGCCCAGATCGAGATCGCCACCAACAACGACGTGTACTTCAAGCTGTTCATCGAGCTGATCAAGACGAAAGAGACCATCGTCGAGCTCGTCATAGGCTGGATGGCCGTCAGGTTCACCGCGCGGTTCGCCAACCGGCAGCTCATCGCCAACCACTACAACACTCTGGAGGGCGTGGAGGAGCTCCACCGGACAGGCTGCTTCGCCGTCGCCAGCTACCTCCTGGGGGCCGCCCTGTTCCTGCCCTTCCTGGAGCGCGTCTACACCGAACCGGTGCGCACGGACGCGCGGCGCATCGCGAGGGACGTGCGTCGCATGGTGTACCAGAGGCTCGAGCGCGCCACCTACCCGTGGGCCGAACTCGACGTGGCCTTCAATTACATCGAGATAGCCCGAGTGGACGACATCGAGGCGAGGTTCGGAACCGCGTGACGCCTCATAGTAAAGCGAATGCGAAGTGAAAGCGTTTTAGCTTTGCGGCGGTACGCTGCGGTGTATGCGCTAAGCCCAGAGTGGACGCAGCCTCGCCGCTCCTATATTTGCCTATGTACCGCGCCTCACGAGGACTAGTCGGGGCCGGGTGGGTGTCGAAATAAGCGGTAAGTGAATCGAAAACCGCGCTGAACCCTTATTTTTTCGAACCTTCAACCCAAAGCTAAGCGGCGAAACGTTTCAGCCATTAAGCAAGTGTGGTAGTTCGTAGAGCGCTACGCAGTATCTATAAAATACGTGATAAGAAGTCCATTTGCAAGGACAGTTGGGAGTTTTAATTTTTGAACACCCAAAAAGCGCAACCGCCGCGAGGTGTACTTTCGTGTACTGTTTTGTAGTCCTCGAACTTTGCACATTTTAGTACTAATTTTGCGTTATATTCAGGAGTACAAAAGTACGCAAGCACTAGAGGGCGCGGGGTTTGCAGCACTCGGAGGCCAATTGGTGCGCTAGTTTTAAAACTTACTCTTGTTGAAATTTCGGCACTTTCGTACTCGGAGCAGGTTCACCCAATACCCGGATATGGAGGCCAGCTTTGTAAAGAATCTGCGTGACGCGATTAAGGCCTTCCGTCGGTCGGACATCGATGACATCGGCACGATGCCCCAGCCATGGTCGCTTGAAAACGACTTCTACCACCCGCATGTTAAGCGCGACCGCTTCGACTACACCCTCAAGCCGTCCATTTTGATGACGCCTATGTACCACATGACCGCACCTATGCCGGTGCGCTTGGGCACCTTCGGCGTCGAAGTGGCCATGGCAACGATCGAGTCCTACATGGAGCTTCGATTCCAAGGCCACGGGACAGATCCCCTGGACCGCTTCCAATCATGTTTCTTCGGCATGGAGGATAAGCAGGTTGGTATGGCTCTAGGACATCTTGATGGGCGAGGTGGTGCGTTTCTGTTGGCATGGTGTGCAGCGCAAATGGACGCGACCACCGAAATATGCATGTACACAGGTCATGTCAACGCATCCTGGTGTGATTGTGTTTGTTTCTCTGCAAATCATGCTAGCAGGTTGGCCAGAGTTTTTTTAACTCCAACCCACGGGATACATACCACAGGGCACGTCTAGGTTACCAGTACCTCCAAGCTACTAGGCACAGTTGTTGGAAGCTCGGTTTAGCGGAGGCAAGGAATACACGTTTGGACCACGGTGTTAGAAGTACAGGTGGAACGACGAAGCGCCGCCGCCGTGCACTCGCTGCGTTGAACTTCGGTACCTCCGCTCCATCACGCCACCAGATGGCAGGAGCGGTCGCGGGGCCGAGAAATCGGGCGAGCCGGCTCCTGTTGCGCATTTGTCGACGAGCGGTCGCCGTCAAGTCGAAGCAGTTGTTGCCACGTTGCGCCATTTTTTCATTTTTTTTGTGCGACGACAAGCTGTGCTATTCGTGTGAGCAAGCCGTGAAATTAGTATTAGTGTTGCGAAAGGTTTAGAGTTCTATTCTAAGGTACACCGGGCCTTGAAAATGTCAAAGGCGCCGTCGATTTCACAGTGCGAATTAACAACCTTTTTGATGCCATGAATCGCAGACAGACTAAGGAAGGTCTTAGATTAGGCGGAAAGGATCGTGAAGTGCTGGAATCCTCTCTACAGTGGCTTAATGATTGGGAGGAAGAGGTCAAGGCAGGACGAATTCACCCTCAAAATTTTCTCTCACAAACTACAGCTGAGGGCTTGCGAGTGACTATTCTGTCGACAATTCAGCTCTGAAACTTCTTGTTAAAGAAATGTGATTTCAAATATGCGTTAACTGCAAAGTTTAACCAAGACGTTCTGGAAAAGTTTCTTGGTGTCATACGCCAAGCTGGGGGCCAAAATGAACATCCCTGCTTGCCGACGTTTTTGCAATTATGCAGCATGCTATCCATTTACGGTCTCGTAAAGGCACCCAAGTACGGAAATTACCAGTTACTGCCCAGTAACTGCCCAGTGACCCAGTAACGTGTTTCTGCGCAGGAAAGTCCTAAAGTACTAAATTGTTCAATGTGCAAGCTTAGATTGACTGCAACAGGTGATCTGTCAAGAGCTGAAGCAGCTCTTGTAGTATTGAAAACAAGAGGAGGACTGACGCACCCAAACGCTGCCCTATTTCATCTTTTGAAAGAAACTGAGAGAAAATTTCAGAAGCATGCTGGCGATATGCAAGCCTATGACTTAACTATTGACTTTGTGTTAGATAATTACAACCTGTCATTTCCATGTCAGGAACATAAAGTAGACATCATGGCACAAGCTCTTCACTACTATGTAGGAGTGCGGATGCGGCGATATTGCAAGCAACTCAAAAAGAATGAGAGCAACAAATCTCAAAAGTTGAAGTCATAGTTTTTGTTTTTCGCGTGTGTTTTCAATACTACTCATACTTTTCACGTGTGTTTTTCACGGGTGTTTTCATACTACTCCCTTCGCTAAAATTCACTGTTTTAAGTGCAACAAGCTAGCGTTAACAAAGGTTGTATTCATCACACACGTTTTATGCGTACCCAATGACCGCTAATTGCTTCGAATGTCCGAGACAGCAATCGACAGTACGTTTTGCTGCTGTAATACTGCGGCTAATACGTTATTTTTGTCTAACTAAGTAAACATTACTTCGACAAACAAAACTAACTTCTGTCATATTTCAACACGACTTATTCACTGCTATATGCCTAAATGCACGATTTCACATTTCCGAATGCGAAGACATCCCCCTATCGCGAACATTCGATGTGGTGAATTGACATATTGAACAGATATCTATGGCTGTATCACCAAAATCTCGTATTTGTTCGCCGTTTTTACCTTTTTGCGCTCGTCATAGCGTGAAGGCTGAGTTCTTTTATTTGTTTCGAGTGGTGTTCGCGGCCGCGAAGCGACCACGCATGACACCTCGCATCGGCCACGAGTACTGTGGCGCCATCTCGGGCCTTCTGCACAAGACGCGGACCGAAGTTCCCCCTTTCCGGAGGCGCCGTTCGTCCACCTAAAATACTTGTAACACCGTGGTTTGTACAACCGGAGAATGGAGAATCTACGGGATTTAATCTGAGTAAAATCAGGCTTCCTTAGTGGCAGTGGTGGTGCTCCTGTCTTACAGCTACTTCGGTTCGAGCAGGGGCAATGACCCCCACGGCGGGAACCGGGAAGTGACCGGCGCTGGCTACAAAGGTTCCTCCCTCTCCCTTCAGAAAGCTGGAGGTTTAGGTCTGAATGGTGAAATGAATGAAGAGCTCATGTTCAATATAGGCTGGTTTCACGCGTTCACACGACACTGTCTCTTCTTTGCCGCGAACGTAAATTATCAAGGTCTTCTCTGAACGTGAAACCACACGAAAGGGGCCTTCGTAGGAAGGAGTCAGTGGTGGCTTGCTAGACTCGCGTACGAAGTTACGTACGATCGCTACACAGTTACAGAATGTTCACCTTTGTCAGTACTCATGTTATACTCCAACCACGTAGCGACCAAGGGTATGGATATAGGGGGCTGGATAGGGCATCCATGGAGACGAGATGAAGTTGGAGCTCCGTGGTAGACAAGTTGATTTCTTGGGCATTTGTTGATTTAGGTGGGTGACTGCGCGAAGTATTTAATCTGAACAGTAACCTAGGGCTTCAGTAGCGTAGAGTTCATCCTATCCGAAGATCACAATCCAAAATTGGTCTTTTTTTTAGAAATCCATCAAATCCTAATACATAACCGTAGTTACGTAGCCAGGATTACATTTTCGTGGATACATTACGCGCTTGACGGAAGGCGGGGCGCGGGGACAGTGGGTTTTGTCTCACGTCGTTTCAACCCCCATCCGATAATTCCAGGTCCATTGCCCCCCCCCCCCCCCCCCCCGCACGCCACTCCCTAATCAGTGTGGTAATTAAGGTTTGTCATTTTCCACGCTATTTCAGCGGCAAGAGGAGCTCACTCCCCAATGGGTCAGTCTATTGGAGACCAACATGGTAGATAGCGTTGCCCTGGACGTCGCGCTCTTGGTGCTCAAGCTCGTACCGTCCTTCGACGAGGAACGGCTGCAGGACGTGCCGCTCACGGGCCACCAGCTCTTCTACGTCGTCCACTGTTACACGCACTGCGCCGAAGAGAATGGCACGTCATTGTGCAACGACCCCCTGAAGCACAAGGAGGACTTCGCGACCGTCTTCTCTTGCCCGCCGCACAGCAACATGCGATTGGAGAAGTGCCCGAGCTTCTGACACCGGAAACCTCCACGGCACTGTATTCCGCGTGGTACACCGCGATATCGTTTTCTCTTATAACTATTTAACCGTGTTCCCAAAACTGCGCTTCAAGCTATCGGCATGTTTCGCACATATCGACAGTGTTAACACATTTAGCGAAAGTATATAGGTTTAGCACGGGCTGAAATACTTGTTTCCTTAGTCTCATCTCACATGTGATCAAAATACACAGTTATGCGAAGCCACCCCGCTAAGCGAATCAGGGAAAGAAGACAGTAACAAACTGGCTAAACTTACCCAGCGCTGATCTTTCCGAGACCATTCCATTCACACTGAAGGGTTAACAATGGGGGATAGATGAAACCCTTTAGCATAAACCAGATGTGCCGGGGTAATTGTTTGAAGCTTGTCGCGTGTAACGTGCCCCTTGTTTTTTTTTCTTTCATAATTTGTAAAACTAAGCCCCTCATCGCATTTGCCGCAAAACAGCAGGTGTCTTTTTGGTGTGGGGGACATAAAGCTCGCGCGAGTTACGTCAACCAGCCAACTGCCCCACATTGTGCAGCGCTAATCGGTGTGATGATTCCATTCGCACGGGGTATGAATTAGTAGATGACGATGGGACGAACTGCCGATTCACTCTGTATCTCGTTCCCGACTGTGTGGTGTGACCCGTTTGATACTTTACGGCGCACTGCTGATATTGGACAGAGGTTATATCTGGTGTTTTGTTGGGATGGGCGTCTACCCCCTTTCTCCGCCCTCCTGTTTTTGTAGTTTTTGTCATTCGCTATATATGCACATACATATCCGTTTTTGATGCTCAACGGTGCGTACATTTGAACAAGCGCAAATGATGTGTACCTCTTTCTAATGTTCAGCACGCCTGTGTACGTGTAAGCTAATCCTCTTCGTGGTATTTTGAAAGTGTTCCGCGCTTTGTTGTGATTTTTCTATTGCAGCAGAGTGCCGCATAAGTCAAGTGCCCGTCGGACGTTTGTTCCATGAATCCTGCGCAGTCGGCGCGCCACCTGAACTCTTACTGTGACGCGTATGCGTATGAAAATTGACTTTGCTGATATAGAACGCGGAAGGAGCGTTGCGAGTGTGACGTCTACTTTCAACTTTTTTTTTCACGAGCAAATTTTTAGCAGGGGACGGACTCATGTTCTCCTTTTGGCATCAATGTGACACGTGTTTGAACCATAGTGCATATACGGACTACGAGTGTCATACTCCGCACGTTCCCTA
Organism: Dermacentor andersoni; assembly: GCF_023375885.2. NCBI lineage: Eukaryota > Metazoa > Arthropoda > Arachnida > Ixodida > Ixodidae > Dermacentor > Dermacentor andersoni. Next base: position 37,579,177 of record NC_092824.1, read on the forward strand.
TGAGTTTATTGGTATTCCGTATCAAGATGACGACAAAAAACAGAACTTACGTGTACGGTGTCACACCCGGTTTGTCGTCCTCGAGGATATAACAAACAGCTCGTTTGTCAAAACCTTGTCTTCGGCTTGGTTCCTGCATCGGCCGTTTGTACGTTGGAGCCTCGCTAGCTTTCGACCACTACACCACATTGATAGGCCAGGCCAGGGCTTTTTAATTGTGCGGATCACCGGTCGTTACACTATCAGCGGCTCTACCCTTGTCGCTTCGTATTCCTTGCGCACCTCGCACGTATTTCCGGAATGACAATCTTCGTTAACAGAGAGGCGTCACGATTACCGTGAGTGCAGGCCCAATAGTCCTTGCAAGACGCGACAATTATAGACCGGTGGTGACGTAGTTCCCACATGAACCCTCCGTGACGTGATGAGCTTTGACGGCGTCTGCGCTATTTGTTTTATAGATGAAAATGAACTACGCTGTATTCTAAAACGTGGAAAGAGAACAGTTGAGTAGTGTTGAGAGCGTTTACTGGTCGCCAAAATGACCCGACCCCGAGAACACCCCTTGAAATCAACGACGCCACGCTGATGTACCGGCGCTGGGGTTTCGACGCGAACTTTCAAGAAATGAAACTTTCGCCTTCGTTTTTCGCCTTCAAGAATCGGTTTCCCCAAGTCGTAACTTGGAATTGATATCATAGAAAGAGTAGCTGTTGGTTGACAAACGGCACATTAGAAAGGAAAAATTTGAGTGTATGTTGATGAAAGTGAAGAGTAACTCTCATAATACAAATCAAAATACAGTTGGCGAAAAAGCTATGAATTTAATCGCGTCGACCTTAGGACAAAGTCCTGAATGACAGTGCGAACTTTCCCGTCGCTGTGCCTAATGGCATCTTCGGATGGTCATATCGGAGTGCGCTTGACCGCACCCGCATGGCCTTGCATGAGCCTGGTTCTTTTCTATTGCTCTCCTCCTCCGTCGAGCGCTCTCAGGCGCTCCGAGCCTTGTCCTAAGAGCACTCGTCAAGACAGAGCGTTTTGCGCCGCACGTCATCACAGCGCAGCGTCGCCGCTTTTGGCGATCCTGCACTGTAATAAAGCAATGGCGGTTTCTTATGGAACGCTCGTCCTATCTGTGCGTGCGCTGTTTTTTCCAGTAGCACCGGGAACTTCGGCTGAGCGAAAGTGGACGGTCGCTGTAGTCATGTGGTTCGGCGTCTGCCGTTTCATCCTGCTCCGAGAGCTGGTGGCACGTTCGGCTTGCGTGCTCGTCGTGTGCTTCTGAGCTCAAAAAAACGTCGGACCTGCACGGCACTGATTTGGAGGATCAAGGCGGCCATATTAATAAGAGTCGAGGCACCCAAGTATAACAAATACGTAATAGTTAAATGTAATCCAAGAAGGTGGAGCTGCAGTTTAAGCGTTCTTCCTCGTAAAATGAATCGTTTACCGGAAACAAACCTGTGAGGGTGCCAGAGAAGCTCCGAGTGAGTATAAAGATCGCACTTGACAAGTTAGCATAGCGATAACTTGATAAGAAATTCTACTTATGTTTCTTTTAGTGGTTGAATAACATTGAATTCTTTACTAAGCAAGCAATACTATGCCTGGTAAACTCTTAAAAAGAGTTTGAACGCTTAGGGGCTTATCTCTTCCCACAATTATCGTCATTTACCTTGCGCGTCTTTCCTTAGTGCTGCGCTCCTCGTACTTCTAAGCCATAAAGGACATGCATATAAGCCTTACATAGGAGTTTTGACAGGAATATAACGCGCGAAAAGTTTTCAAGAAATGAAACGAGCGGAAGGCAATGACGGTTACTGTTGTGGGACAAGATAAGCTCCAAAGGGTGTAAGTGTCGAGCATATGTAGTTCGTTTTTGTTAGAGGGGCTCGAGTTCTTGTGAACTAGCTCTCGGCTATTGTTCGGGTCCTTTCTATATTGTAGTGTACGGGAACGGAAAATAAATTTGTATGAATGGGTGTTGAAATGGGGGGGGGGGGGGGGTTGTTAAAAGGTCCAAGAAACTGTTCGGACAGGCTTTATAGATGTGTAGCGTACAGGTACAGTAAAACATTTGCACCGCAATATGTGAAGCTACGGACGTTTACAAGTATCCCTAAGCCATAGCCATGCTTATTCTCCTCGACTTGTTCGCCGAGCGATTGGCTCTAAGCTCCGCCTTCAATGGCTCTGCGTCATGACGGACGTCGTGTCGTCTACTTCCGGTTGTCAGCGCCTCTCCAACCTCTCCGCCAGATCCAAGCGAGAGCTATCGAAGCAGCGTGCGTTGCGAGAATTCTGTCGCAGCGCGTCCAGTATTCAGGTAACTATAGGCAAGCTGCGTGTTCTGACGGATGGTCGGAGGCGCAAACTAATGCCCGTCCATACCACTACCGTTGTGATGTAGGAACTTAGCGTAGACGTACGTGAGCGACCTGATCTGTCCCCACGGTCTAGCTACCTGGTGGCGCAGAGCTTAACCAGCAAACCTGATATTTGCTCTGCCAAATACGCTGACAGCAAATCAGAATGCACTTGGTAAATTCTGGTAAGTCATTCGACGGTTTCGTCTGTATAACAAGACGACTGCAACATCTACGGAACTAGTGGCAATTAGAGAGGCCGTTCAATATATTTCGAGACTACCTACTCAAATATGGACGGTCTTCAGTGACGCAAAATCAGCTCGGCAACTACTTAGAGTGGTGTTGAAAGAAAGCGCTTACAGAGTGTTGGCTCTTCAAACTGCCGAGCCAAGAAAACTTTAGCGCAAGAAAACGGCCACCACATCACGTTTCAGTGGATTCCCAGTCACTGTGGTATACACGGCCACGAACTGGCCGACGCCGAAGCGAGGAAAGCACTCGAAGAACGAGAGTCACTGCTTTCAATTCCTTTTTCAAGAGCGGACGCCAACTGTCTCCTCTCCAGTGTCACCCGAAAATTGACAGCAAAGCACTGGGACAATCCGGATAATCGCCACAGACGACCCCAGAGAATGGACCCTACCATGAATTTTAGGCTACCACCGAAAATTCAACGCAGCTGTGCCAGTCTTCTGCACAGACTAAGGCTGGGGGTAGCGTTTACGCGCGGATACGTGCACCTCATGCGACGCACCGAGTCTCCACACTGTGAGGTGTGCAATGTGACAGACTACAGGTCATGTGCTTTGTAACTGCCCTAAGTACGTGGAAGTGCGTGAAAAGTTGGACAACGACCTTACGCGTCTCTCTCTCTCTCTCTATTAGTTCGATGTTTGGTTGAGCTCTGTGCCATCAGGTGGCCGCACCGTGCAGGCCGTTCACGTTTGTGCCTCTTCTCGTACCTTAATATGCTCAGGCCCAGTCCTCTTGCGCTTGCGTTTACGCGTTTACCGGATAGGCGAAACACTATTGTCGTATACAGGGTGTCCGAGCTAACATTAGCCAGGGTTTAAAAATATGCATATGCCACGTAGTTGGACAGAAAAAAGGTAATGTGATGTGCGGTCGCTTGGAGATACTCAACCCATTTCTTTCAATCCGACTAATTAGATAATTAATCTTAATAAACTCAAACATTTTAATTGGATGAAAAGTGTCAATGAGAAAATTGTAGAGCGACATGAAAAACTGCGAATACATCTTTCTGTTGCTCCATACGTGCTACATACAAGTGTTTTTTCCGAGTGTGAATGCAGCCCACAAATGCACGCAAAATTGCCACGTGACTGGCCACTCGAGGTACTTTGCGCGATTCCGCGGGCTTCTATCACGCTCGGAAAGACACTTTGATGTAGCACGTACTGAGCAACAGAAAGCTGTATCGGGAGTTCTTTTATGTCGCTCTACAGTTGTCTCATTAACACTTTTCATCCAATTATAATAATTGAGCGGTTGATTAAGACTGATTATCGAATTAGGCTGAATGGAAACAAAATATTTTTAGTATTGCTAAGCTACGGCAAACTAGCTTACCGTTAATCTGTCCACCTAAATGGCTTTTGCACATCTTAAAACTCTTGCTAAATTTAGCTGGGGGACCCTGTAAATTAATCCTTCGACGTGAAGTGACTGGCCGCAAACGCGTAGATGCAGCTGTCGATTTGATACAGACAAGCAGCGCTGCAGCCATCCGCCCGTATGTTTGGCTTGCAGATGGACACGATGTCGCAGCTTCACATTTATCCGATCGCTACGTTTGCATTTGGCAACGCAAGGGCGTACCACGTTGTTGGCGAAAAGGCAGATCGAGACCAACACAAATCGCGCAGCTCGCGTCATTACGCAGCACTTTGGAACACAAGGAGGCGGCAGTGGGCGTGTGCAGGGAGTTCTTGAGTGTAGTGAAAAATTCTCCTTGCGCATTCTCTTTTTGTTACTTTCTTTTTCAAGGAGACAAATTAACTAACATTCCAGCTATCACGAAAAGAATTCGTTCACCATAAAGTTGGAAAAATTATCGATGACGCGCCCTGGGCAGCAAATCGGGTAGCTCACCCTACTGACGTCATATGGTCACCTCGCGTCACTTGGTCAGGGCTGGATGAGGACTCAGCCAAGTGGCGTGCTGCGATCAGTATCGATGTACATTTTTAATACCTTGTAATAAATTACACGCGTTACACGGAGCGCTCAAGTTCGCCACTTCACCATCAACAGGGCCAATCCTAACGACTCAATACGTTTGTTCAAAATCATCAAAATCGTTTCAGAATTCCTTCAAAGATGAAAAAGAGAATTGGCAGAACAGAATGAGATAGAACACTACAAAACGGGGAACCAACACATGTTTCTTCATACAGTTAATCTGCATCGATTCTACGGTAGTATCGAAGCTGTCGGAATCGGCGCACAACAGACAACGGGAACACAAGCGGTAGATGATGCAGGTACGAACCTATCACCACAAACACACAGGGTTGTATCGTGATTTACAGGGTTCTAGGGGAGTTCTGTCAGCATCGTGCCACTTATGAATGCATTCCCTGTACGGCAGTAGACAGTGGCACCACCCTCCCGCAAAAATTTATTGCCCAGAATAACATCATGTGTCGCCCGTGGAATAATCGCAAACATCTGACGCTGTTAACCATTAAGTCCTGTTTGATACACTTGAGTGTTATGTTATGACGGGTCCTGCGCTAGCATTATTAAAGACTTACTTCTTGACCAGCAATACAAAGTACGTGTAGCAAGTAATTTCTTTGTAACAAATTGTATTAAGCAGGGTGTACCACCGGGCTCAGGTCTTAAAGGACATTTAACCAGCTTCTCGTGTCGAAGATGTTTATAAGACATATCCTCGAAGTCACACACGAAAGTCTTATGACAGGACATTAAGGCATTCGGTGCCCGACAGGTCGAATCTTGGCAGATTTCTACTGGTAAGATATGCATGGCGACGAACAACACCAAAAGATGGATGGATGGAAACAACTTTATTTTGAATCCGGCAAATTTGACGACCCGGGCTCAGGTCTACCATGAGGGGACTTCGAGGCCTTGCCTCGTCACCGCCTCTCGGGTTTGCTGGACAGCCCACTCTTGTGTCTTGAGGTTGGAGCTGCGCAGAGCGGCGGCCCACTTCGACGCAAGAGCTTCCGGAGCTACTGCCATTGTAGCTGATGTAACCCGACACTCCCACAACATGTGTGACAGCGTCGCTCTATTTTCCTGACATAATTTGCAAAGAGCAGTCGGGTATTGCGCGGGGAGAATGTGCTGCAATTGCACCGGACTGGGGAATGTTTGTGTTTGCAATTGTCGCCAGATGACTGCCTGGCGACGTTTCAGCATAGGGTGAGGTGGGGGCAGCAACCGCCTGCCTACCTGGTAGTGCTTGGTGATGTCATTGTACCTGACCAGGCGTTCTCGCGTGTTATGTATGAACCAGGAGTTCCGAACTCGAAGAGGCGGTCTCCGATTCTGCGCGGCGGGTCAGTTCTCGCGCAGAACGGTGTGCTACCTCGTTCAAGGTAATGAGGCCCTCATCGGTGGGGGTGGCGACGTGCGCTGGAAACCATTATCGTGGTGTTATCGAAGTGCTGTCGACCAGCTTTCCTTAGAATCTGGAGAGCTTCGGAGGAAATGCGCCCCCGCGCGTAGTTGCGAATTGCGGATTGTGAGTCGCTAAAAACTACCTCGCAGAGGGGGTCGGTAAGCGCAAGCGCAATCGCTACCTCTTCCGCTGTTTCGGAGTATTCCGTTGCGGCACTACACGCGTGCGTAAGCCGGGAGCTAACGCCTACGACTAACGTCTAACGACTAACGACTAACGACTACACCAAAAGACAGAATTGCTGCTGCGCCTCTGGGCAGCATGCGTATCATGCCTATGCCTTCTGAGCGTGTTGCGGTCGATTTGATAGGTCCTTTCTCACCGAAATCGAACGGAGGCAACCATTATATTTTCCTTCTTATAGACTTTGCCACGCGATATGTGGATTCCATTGCTGTCCCTACAGTTGATGCTGTGCACGTGGCAGAAGAAATGCTTGAGATTTTTTCTGGCATTGGTCTACCGAAAGAGATCGTAACTGACCAAGGAACAAGTTTCACAGGAGAACACATGGAAGAGGCGGGCCTTCTACTTGCCATCAGGTTTCTTCGAACATCCCATATCATGCTATGGTGAATAGGCTCGTTGAGTAGCTTAACGAGAACCTGAAGACCATGCTGAAGAGGTTGTGCCATGAAAAACGCATCATGGCAAGGTACCTCACCCTACTGCTCTTCGTCTAGAGAGAGGTGCCGCAAGTGAGACTGCGGTTCTCGCTGTTTTATTTTATTTATGGTCGACGCGTGGGAGGACCACTGACGGTGCTCAAGGAGCTGTGGACCAATGAAGATCTCGACGAGGAAACTCGCCCAACTTGTACCTGCCTTGTCGATCTTCGAAACCGCCCTGAAGAGGCATGTCAACTCGCCCATGTTGGGTTGAAGAGGGCATGCGCAAAATAAAAAAAAATGTACTTTGACCTGAAGAGCCGTCTTCGCATGTTAAACCTCCCTGCTGAGTACCTTTTTCTGCCGACGGGCTCCAACAAACCTTTATTGCAATAGAAGGTTTTGAAGTAATCGAACATAAGAATGAGGTCGCCTTTCTTTTGAGCATAAGTGGAAAACGAAAAATATTCGACGTCAGTGTGCTAAAGTAGGAGGAACGCGAACCATTACATGTACCGCAGGTATCTATTACAACCAAGGTCACCAAGCCTTTGTCGGAGCTCACAGACGAAGGACAGAATAATCGTTTTGCGTGGAGACCGGCTCAGGAGCACGCTTTCACCATTGTGAAGAAAGAAGCGTGGCGACGCTCCTATTTTACACGCACCCAACAGGAGAAAGGGTCAGATAAAATTGGAAGGGATAACTTGAGAGAGAGAGAGGGAGAGGACTTTAATGTAAGGCAGATATTTTAGCCGGTGTACGGTCATCGCCGACATGCTACTCTGCGTGGGGAAGGGAATTGGGGAGAGAAAGAGAGAATGAGATATTTAAACCATTGAACCTCCAAGTGCATATTACCTTAGTGTTTAATTCTTTAACCTTTGTAGTGCTGAAGAACAAGACATTTACAGACTTTGCTTTTAAACTACTAGTTGTGTATGTGACCTGAATCTGCCATTTGTGAACTCTTTTCGAAAATCGACTGTCCAGCAACACTTCGACGTTTGTTTTACGCCTTTTCTTACCCATCAGATAAGTTGTGAAGAACTTTCTTAAAACTCGGAGCTGTCATTATATGGTTACGCAGGAAGACGCCGACGAAAAGCTATATACAAGTATATTTACAAGGCAATACGCCGCGCTTGGCCAAAAGGCAACAGCCAGCGCTAGCTTCTAATCGTCGTCGTTGTCTTCCCCCTGATCGCCTCTTTATCATCGCAGATACTGTTCCGTAGCACTACCCACGGCGGCAAAAGCGCCGTCCCGGAGCGACTAAACGCCGGACTCGGAAGCAGTGTAGTAGGCCTTGAGCCTACTGACGTGCACACCATCACTAGATGCCAGAGTAGAGGACGAGGTTGAACGCACAGGAGCAATTTCGTACGTCACAGGCGCCACCTGGAGGACCATGCGGTAGGGCCCTGTATATCGCGAAAGGAGCTTCTCTGAAAGTCCGACGTGACGAGAGGGCGACCACAGGAGCACGAGCGCACCAGGCGAAAACTACGTCACGGTGGCGGGCGTTGTACCGACGCTGCTGAGTGGTTTGCGAGGCTGTCAGTCGAGTACGGGCAAGCTGGCGTGCATAGTCCGCGATGGCGATGGCTTCGTGCGCATACTCGCTTGTTGAGATTGCAGCAGGAGGAAGTGCCGTGTCTAGGGGCAAGGTCGGTTCGCGACCGTACAATAGGTAAAATGGAGAAAATCCGGCGGTGTCGTGCCGGGAAGAATTGTACGCAAAAATGACGTAAAGAAGGGCAATATCCCAGTCGTGGTGGTCCTTGGAAACGTACTTGGACAGCATATCGGTGAGAGTACGGTTTAACCGCTCTGTCAGGCCATTGGTTTGAGGATGGTATGAGGTAGTCAGCTTGTGTTGAATGGAGCAGGAACGCACAATGTCGGCGATAACTTTCGAGAGGAAGTTACCACTGAGATCAGTAAGCAGCTGTTGTGGGGCGCCATGAAGTAAGATAATGTCACGCAAGAGAAAGTCCGCGACGTCAGTGGCGCAACTGGTAGGGAGAGCCCGCGTGATTGCGTATCGGGTGGCGTAATCAGTTGCGACGGCTACCCATTGGTTCCCAGAGGATGACGTGGGAAAGGGACCGAGGAGTTCTAATCCAACACGAAAGAACGGTTCCACAGGGACCCCGATCAGCTGGAGACGACAGGCAGGTAGCATCTGAGGTGTTTTCCGACGCTGGCAGGGATCACAAGCAGCAACATAGCGTCGGACGGAGCGAGCGAGACCAGGCCAATAGAAGCGGCGGCCGACGCGGTCGTACGTGCGGGTTACCCCAAGATGTCCTGCAGTGGGTGCGTCATGCATCTCAAAGAGCATAGTCTGCTGTAGATGTTTTGGCACGACAAGAAGATCAGGGCCGTCAGGAAGGAAGTTCCCTCGATACAAAATGCCGCCCTGGAGGAGATATCGGCGAACGCATGCGTTGGTAGGTATAGAGCGCAGACGCTCGATGAGTACTCGCAGCGATAGGTCTCGGTACTGCTCATCGGCGATGTTAGCGAAGGCAGACACAGAGAAAATGCCGTTGGCGGTACTACTGTCGGCGTCGTCAGGCTCGTGAACCGGGTAGCGAGACAGGCAGTCAGCGTCCTTGTCTAGAAGGCCAGATTTGTTGGTGACAGAGTTAGAATATTCTTGGAGGCGCAATGCCCAGCGAACAAGTCTTGCTGTAGGATCTTTCAGTGAGCATAACCAGCAAAGCGCGTGATGGTCTGTGACAACGGAAAAGGGTCGGCCATATAAGTATGGGCGGAACTTCGCAACCGCCCAAACTAGAGCCAGACACTGACGCTCAGTGATGGAATAGTTGCGCTACGCGGGCGAGAGGAGCCTGCTGGCATAAGCGATAACAATGACGTGGCCACGCTGTCGTTGTGCCAGTACTGCGCCAATTCCGTGACCGTTGGCATTAGTACGCACTTCGGTAGGCGCAGAAGGATCGAAATGGGCCAGAACGGGAGGCGTTGTTAGAAGGTAGATTAGAAGCGAGAATGCAGAGGCCTCGTTATCGCCCCACTGGAAAGGGGCGTCTTTTTTCAAAAGCTCGGTTAGTAGTCGTGCTATGGCCGCGAAATTTTTCACGAAACGGCGGAAGTACTAGCAAAGGCCGATGAAGCTGCGCACATCCTTGACACACTTTGGAGCAGGGAAGTGCGTAACAGCATGGATCTTGCCTGGGTCCGGTTGTACTCCATTCGCGTCAGCGAGATGTCCAAGGACGGTAATTTGGCGACGGCCGAATTGGCACTTCAATGCGTTGAGTTGCAGACCGGCTCGCCGCAAAACGTCCAGGACTGCTGAAAGGTGCACTAGTCATGCCTAGGAAGTGGCGGTAAAGCGCGACGGTGTGAAGGCATGTTGACGGTGACATACCCGACAGAGCTTTCAATATTTTTTATCTATGGACTGGATGCCAAATTGCATTCTCGCGCCTTCTGCCGAACTAATGTTCTGACATCGAGAAAGGGCAATGCGCATGCGCTTGTTATTGTGCTCGAGTATCGGCCAATGCGCAATTCGGCTCCTGCCTTGTCACTGGGTACATTCATTTTCCAGTGCTCGAGCATTGCGTACCGTGGACGCTAATGCATACCGGCAACACAGTGCACTCCCCAGTACGCTTATCTTAATAGCGCTACGATGATAAGCGATCTCTAAAAATGCGGGAATACACACACACACACACACACACACACACACACACACACACACACACACACACACACACACACACACGCACACACGCACACACGCACACACGCACACACACACACACACACACACACACACACACACACACACACACACACACACACACACACATATGCAGGAATAAAGAAGTCTTCCAAAAAGTTCGTCGTCTCTTTCCTGCGTATGTTACATCAGGTCCTGCGTGCTGAACTTTGAAGAAAACCCCTATATATATATATATATATATATATATATATATATATATATATATATATATATATATATATATGCACACATAAATTCACACAGAACAGTCTGTAGGTCCGGGGGTATGCACGTAGTTTAGCCTGAAGGGGCACACATAAACAAAACGAATGAAGCATATCTCCGAGCCGGCCTAGTTGGAACGGATTCATATTTAAAAGCACTTTGAGCGCAAAACAATCAGGGACAAAGAAAAGGAGCAACTTAAGGACGAGCGCTGGTCCTTGTGTTGCTCCTTTTCTTCGTCCATATCTGTTTAGCGTTCAAAGTGTTTTTAAAAACAAAACGAATGCTCACGTTCTGACATTACGGCCGGGGAACGACCTTCGTTAGACCGACGAAGCCCGTGTCACGGCGGTAACGTAGGCAAGTGAGCATGCTTTCTTTTGTACGTGCACTCCTTTTTAAGCTATACCGGGTGTCCCAGTTAATTAGCAGCTAGATTTAAAAAAAAATAAACAAGAGTTCTAGAGAAATCGGACAGAGTGCATTGTAGCGGCAGTCGTGTGTACTTACAGGCAGTATTTTTTCTTCACGAAGTCGTAATTAATTGCTTTTAATCTGCGAACTTTTACTTAGCGATTGAGTAGCAAACATGTCAATGGAAAAGTTGTAGGGCACCTCAAGTAACCTGCGAATCAAGCATTTCTTTCGTGCTGAAGTGTCTGGTTGTTTTCTTTACAGGAAAAAAAAAGCTCGCGAAATACGCGATATATGAAATAGATGAGCCATCGCGTGGCGCTAATGAAGCGCCTTCAAGCAGCCTTTGAAAGATATACGGCTGCATTTGTTTACCGCAGCATTTTACAAGCCTTCGCCATGTAGGATGACTCGAAAGGTTTCGCGACTTAACCAGTGTGGTGCTATAAGCGTCAGCATATGCGAGCGCAAGAATGTTTTGCTCGATTACGACGCACTCGGGTTAGCTTTAACCTTCGCCTACCTCGAAACAAAGCTGCAAAAGAAATTCAACCATTGTTAAAAAACAGTGTGCAAAAAAGCACGATGAAAGAAAAGGCAGCTCTTGGAAGAACGGAAACGAGCTACTCAGGAGTTTATTTCAATACAACATAAACGAAAAGCACGTAAGGAGTCTCAGCCGCCCGCAAAGAAACACCCAAAGGTGCAACTGGTTTATCCATTTACCATTTCTGTCTCTTGAACTCCGTAAAAGAGGCAAAACAACGCAGTTCCTTCTGCCTATTTCTATCTATGTCGCAAGCTTTTTTTCTATCTAAGGATAGGGTGACATCATGAATGTGCGTTAAACATTCATGTTTTATACCAGTTTTCAGTGGGTATTTTCCACTGCCACTTATAGCACCTGCTCAAACAGGTCACCGTCTGAAGCCAATACAGTATTTGCTTCTTTCCAACACTTGTGCTGTTGCAGCTTTGATGAACGACGTTGGAATCTCGCGGCAGACTCTGCTTATTTTTGCCTTCAGGGCGTCCGGTGTGGTAGTTTCGCTGCTATACACGCGATCTTTCATGTAGCCCCAAAAGAAGAAGTCCAGCGGTGTCATGTCCAGCGACCTTGCAGGCCAGGGTGAAGGTCCTGCCGACCAATCCACTGTCCAGGAAAAAGCTTGTCGAGCCACACTCGAGAGTGACTGCTACTATGCTCAGGAGCACCGTCGTGTGGAAATCACATGTTCCGAAGGTGCACTAGTGGAACGTTGCAACACACGTTGTTCACGGGGCCCTGAGGATTGCTTTGACGTAGCGTTGCGTCGTTAGTGTGTTGTCAAAAAGATGTTGCGGTTAAAAATGCCGCACTACGCATTAAACGACCACTGGTATTGGTGTCGTGTTTGTGCCAGCCAGTGAGGATTCCTATCACTACGGTAGTGCGCGTTGCGAAGATTAACGTCTGCGTTTCTGGAGAAATGAGCCTCATCTGTCCAAAGCATGCGAGTGAGAAAGTTCGGTGCTTTTTCACATTTCGGGAAAATTCAATTGACCAGGTCAAGTCTGTTTTCAAAATCTCGGTCTTCAAGTATTTGATGAACCTGTTCATAGTATGGGTGCGTATGAAGCTTTTATAAATCTTCCACACTGATGACCTTGAGGTTCCGGCCTCCACAATGGCGTCGCGCCCCCTACCTCGATGGTTAGCAGCAAAGTATGCCAGAACATCCGATTCCACTTCTTGAACTACCGCTTTCTTGTGAAGATACCCGTGCCGCAAAAGACTTTCTTCTAGGGGTGACGTCTTGTGTTATTACTTTTTTGTTAGAACTGCTCGAGATTGGAACAGTTTGCCATCAAGCATTGCATATGTCGCATCAAATGACGTTTTTTCCACGCATTAAAATAATTCGTTCGTGTACCTAGTTAAGTCTATACCCTCCCTTCTGTAATGCCCTACGGCGCCATGTAGCTAATAAACAAATAAACTTGCCCAGCAACTGATTTCAATGTTGTTGCAGCACCGCTATGGGCGGCGGCGTGCTGTCAAAATTACAATTGCTCCCATTCCTTCCATAACCTTAACATGGCACTACTACCCTTAGTCTCAAGCCATGAAGCATTGCATGCCTCTCTCAGCAGTTGTAATGGTGGTTTTCAATAGCTTCGCTGGACATAGTTATGCAGGGCCGGGGTTGGCAGTTTATTTTGTTCCTTTATAGTTTTCTGCCACAGCTTCAGTGTTACTTATGCTTTAAGCAGCAGGAGTATTCTCGCTCATATACCTAACCTGCAGGCATGGAAGGAGGAATTATAACTGCGTCGGTAGGTCTGAAGTTGACCATTACACATGTCATGCTGCTAAGCGACATATCGCTTTTATACCGTGGTTTAGTTCAGCGGCAGAAGTAGAAGGTGTTGTTTTCATTTCATTTCATTTTCATTTTATTGCAACTCTTGCAGTACAAATGATCAAAACACTTACTGAACCCATAGCCAGAGGTTAGTGTGGGGTTCAAAAACAAAAATACACGATGGCAATGACAGAGAACTTGTGTAAAATGAGAAGCCCAAAATCACGGCAAAATACCAAAGTACAGCATACAATGAAGAGAAAATAAAATATTCACTTTACAGCAGAGTGAATAAAGTTCTGTCATGAAGAACACGGCACAACAAACACAAACCGAAAACGACTGTCACACAGATCAAATAAGGCTCATAAAGTGTGCTCTTATTGTTTTATTTGTTTCGTGGGACTGTTTTATTTCTAGGGTTAAACATTCCAAACCTTGGCTCCTGAAAACTGCACCAATCTTTCACTGTAGATGTTATTATTCAGTGGCAGATTAAAGTTACTATGTGTGAGGTTTCTTCTGAGTCGAGAAGGAGAAAGAAACAGGAAGGCATTAAATTATGGGGTTTTACGTGCCAAAACCACTTTCTGATTATGAGGCACTTCGTAGTGGAGGACTCCGGCAATTTCTACCACCTGGGGTTCTTTAACGTGCAGCTAAATCTAATTACATGGGTGTTTTCGCATTTCGCCCCCATCGAAATGCGGCCGCCGTGGCCGGGATTCGATCCCGCGACCTCGTGCTCAGCAGCCCAACACCATAGGCACTGAGCAACCACGGCGGGTCAGGAAGGCATTGAAAGGTGTTTATATTTTCCTATGTTGTTTACACACACCACCATCTTTAAAGTCCGCAAAAGGTCACAAGGAAGAATATTTAATAACTGGAAAATTGGTTTACATGGTTCAGTATACTTGGTTTGTGTTACAATTCGGATAGCCCGCTTTTGTAAACGCCGGATAGGATCAAGGTAAGTGTTGTATGTCAAACACCATGTTTCTACACAGTATGTTAAATGACTGTTAATAAGGGCAAAATAAAGGGTACGCAGCGTATGTGTGTTACAACAATTGCGGGCCTGTAATAAAGCATAGCAGCTAGAAGCCAACTTCGAACAGACGGCGCTAATCCGATTTTTCTAGTGAAGATGGATGGATGGATGGATGGATGAAAAACTTTATTAGGGTCCTTTAGGGCGCGCACTAGCGCGCAGCGGGCCGCTCCCACGTCGGGACAGAGAGGCCGAGTCTCTCCGCCGCGTCGCGGGCCCGTTGGACAGCCCATAACTGTTCTTCGAGGTTGGGGCTGTGTAGGACCGCATCCCAACGTGAAGAAGTGTTGTTTTCATCGCTGTGTAACGCGGGACATCGCCAGAGCATGTGAGGTAAATTCGCTAAATCATTGCATAGTGCACATGCATTTGTTGTCTGAATTTCGGGGTACACCTGGTGAAGAAGTAGGGGGTTTGGGTAAGCCCCCGTCTGTAGAAGCCTTAGTGTCAAAGCCTGAGGTCTATTGAGTTTGCAATGTGGGAGGGGGTAGATCCTCCGAGCCAAGTAAAAGTGCTTAGTAATTTCGGTGTACGTGGAAGGAGAGTCCCGATTGTCAGTACCCCCAGCGTCACGCTGCCCGGTAGCTACGCGGTTGATGATCCCTCGCGCAGCTCCGTGTGCCGACTCGTTGAGGTTGGGCGGGGCACTCTCGATCTGTCCCATGTGTGCTGGAAACCAGATCAATGTGTGTGGCTTGATCTCCTTGCTTCCTAGTATCCTTAGGGCCAGCTCGGATATGGTTCCTTTGGCAAATGCCCTAACAGCTGATATGGAGTCACTGTATATTGATGTCCTCTTGTTGTCCAATAAGGCCATCGCTATTGCAGCCTGCTCTGCAATCTCAGAGGACGTCGTCCGAATCGAGATTGCGTTCGTTATCTGCCTTTCATGATCTACGCTAACTACAGCGAAGGCCTGTCCGTCGGCGTAGCGCGCTGCGTCTACGAAACTGTTCTCCGAAGCCCGTTCACGAGCCTTGTCCAGGAGAGCCTTCGCGCGCGCCCGACGTCTTCCCACGTTGTGCTCTGGATGGACGTTTCGTGGGATCGGGGCGACAATGATGCGGTCCCGCTGCTCTCGAGGGATGCTACAGAACTTTGTTTTGATTACTGTTGGGGGAACGCCCAGCTCCTGTAAAATGTGTCTTCCAGCTTGTGTGGTAGATAGCCTGACGAACTGGGCCCTCTCCTGTGCTTCCGCTATTTCCTCTAGCGTGTTATGCATGCCAAGTTGAAGTAAGCGTTCCGTGTGAGTGTATATGGGGAGGCCGAGAGCTCTCTTGATTGCCTTCCTGATTAATGCGTTGAGCTTATCCCGCTCCGATCTTTGCCAGTTGTGCATAGCCGCGACGTAAGTGAAATGACACATTACGAACGCATGTGCCAATCTCACGAGGTTATCTTCTCCGAGGCCTTGCTGCCGGTTGGCCACTCTTCTGATTAGTCTGATGGCATTGTCCGTCTTCTTAGTGAGTCGCAGCACTGTCTGGTTGTTTGAACCATTCGACTCTACCATCATGCCGAGAATCCGGATAGCATCCACCCTCGGAATATATCCTCCGTCGTTTGTGCGCAGTTTTATGTCGCATTCGGCGAGTGGTTTCCACCCCTTTGGTTTCGGGCCTCTGCGCTTAGGTCGATAAAGTAGCAGTTCCGACTTGTGCGGTGAGCACCGAAGGCCCGTGGACGCAAGGTATCTCTCGGTAGCATCAATCGCCTCTTGCAGGGCCGTCTCTACCTGTCCGTCACTACCTCCCGTACACCAGATGGTAACGTCATCTGCGTATATGGTATGACTGATACCGTCGATAGCAGAGAGTGTCCTGGATAGTCCAATCATGACGAGGTTAAAGAGGGTTGGGGATATGACTGCCCCTTGTGGCGTGCCCTTAGACCCCAGCTTGATCATGTCTGAAGTCAGGTCCCCGATCTTAAGGGTGGCTTCTCTGTTTGACAGGAAAGATCTCGTGTAGGAATGAAAGTGCTTCCCCAGGTTGAGACTCGAGATGGTGTTCAAAACGAACGAGTGAAGAACGTTATCGAAGGCCTTTTCCAGATCTAGACCTAGTATGGCTCTCGTATCCCGCGTATTACAGTCAATGATGTGATGCTTGATGAGCTTCATCGCGTCCTGCGTCGAGAGTCCGACCCTGAAGCCGATCATATTGTGTGGGTAAATGTCGTGGTCCTCCAGGTAGCGTGAAAGCCTGTTTAGGATTGCGTGCTCAGCAACCTTCCCCACGCACGATGTGAGCGAAATTGGGCGGAGGTTATCGAGGCTTGGCGGCTTGCCTGGCTTGGGGATGAGAATGGTGTTGGCCGATTTCCACATTTCCGGGACTTTACCGCTGCTCCATGTTTGGTTAACGATGTCCGTTAGGTATTCGATGGACTTCTCGTCCAGGTTCCGTAGAGCTTTGTTTGTGATCTTGTCCGGACCCGGAGCCGATCTGCCGTTGAGGGCATGGAGTGCCTGCCTGATCTCCTCAATCCCGAATTCTGCGTCGAGCTCAGGGTTGTCGGAGCCTTCGTAGTCAGGGGAAGGTGGTGTAGGGCCCGATGCGACTGATAGGTACTTCTTCACTAGTATGGATAACATTTCATTGCTCGAATATTCTCGCTTTGCTGTGTGTAGAGTGCGCGCCAGTGTGTTGCGTTGGTTGGTCTTAGTGTTCGTCTCGTCGAGGAGATGCTTTAGGAGGTTCCAGGTGCCCCCGTTGCGCAGCTGCCCGTCGATCGAGTTACACACCTCATCCCACTGTTGTTTAGAGAGGGCTCTGCAGTGTTCCTCTATAGTTCTGTTGATTTCCGATATCTTTTTTCTTAGCCTGCGGTTGAGCCGTTGTCCTTTCCACCTGGCGAGGAGCGACTGCTTGGCCTCCAACAGGTGAGCCAGACAGCTGTCCATCTTTTCCACTGGAAGATCGGTACAAACCTCTTTGGTGGTAGCTTTGATATCTTGTCTAACCTGCACAACCCATTGTTCGAGGCTAGGCTTCTCCACACTCTCCGTTCGCTCTTCCCTAATTTTGCGAAATTTGTCCCAGTCTGTGTACTGGAACATACGCTGTCTCTTCTGCTCGACTTGGAGGTGCGTGGCCAAGATATAATGGTCGCTACCAAAGTCTACCCCGAGGTTCGTCCACTTGACGGCTGCATTGCTCCTGACAAAGGTGAGATCCGGTGTCGTGTCACGGCTCGACGATGTTCCGCATCTGGTGGGGAACGCTGGGTCCGTGACTAGCATCAAGTTTAGGTTTATAGCCTCACGCCAGAGCTCCTCCCCCTTGTTAGTGTTATATGGGTAGCCCCAGGTGTGGTACGGTGCGTTGAAATCACCAGCTATGATCAAAGGGGAGTCGCGCGCTAGTTGCGTGGCCTTGGTGATTAGGGCTTTGAAGCGTTGTCTTGGAGCTTTGGGACTGCTGTAGACATTCAGGATGAATATACTTTCGCGGTTAGTTGGGCTAGGAATTATCTCTATCATCAAGTATTCGACTTTACTTGCGGTCATGTTAAGGTCGTGAGTGATGTGGGTCAGCTTGTTGCTAATCAGTACGGCGATCCCCCGTCCTTCTTCGTGTTTGGCTACGGGCTTGTAGCCAGACAGCGTGACGTTAGATGTTAATGTTTCTTGTAAAACGATAACATTTGGCTTCTCTGCGTGTGAGCGAATATATTGTTGCAGGGGAGCCCTCTTGGGAAGCAAACCCCTGCAATTCCATTGCCACATTCTGAATGAGCTAGTTTGAGTGGCCATCGTATTGCTCTTGAGGTGCTGTGCTAACCTTTGTAGGGCCGATCGCCCCCGAGCTCTTACTAGTCGATGCTGTTGCTGGGAGTGTAGGAGGTTTAGGTGCCAGCACAGGTGCTACGACGTTTTCTAAGAAGGATTCAATTTTGCTGATCCGCTGATTAGTGCGCTCCTCCATGGACGTCATGTTGCTGTGGAAGAGCGAGAACTTTTCATTTATCTGCTTTATGCTGTCACTTAGAGCGGAGAGCAACTCGCGAATCTCCGATTTGGCCCTGCCTGGTGCTCTTTCTTGCTCGTTAGCGATTGCCCTCTTCTTAGCGGGCCTCTCTGTATCGATCATCTCAACCATGGGGACTTCCATTGGCTGGGGAGATGCCGGTTGCTTATCCGTATCGCTCTTCTCAACCATGGGGACTTCCATTGGCTGGGGAGTGGCTGGCTGCTTGTCAGCCATCACGGGTTGACTGCCCTTCTTAATTTCGGCAATTTCTGTCATCAGTCGAGCTATCGTGTTCTTCATCATCTCGTTTTCGCGCTCAAGTTGTGCTAGTCTGTTGTTACCTCTATCATGCCCTGGCGGTGAGCCCCGCGTTACCTTTTCCGGCGTTCCTCGAACTCGGTCGGCCCAGGTTGGGGAGCACTCGGGTCGGCGATCCCTGGAGCAGGACCTCGAGCAGGACCTCGAGCAGGACTTGAACCGGACTTGACTGCCTCCGCGCCGGGATCCGGAGCGACCCCTGGAGCGTGATCTGGCCCTGGTTCTGGAACAAGAGCGCCCTCTGGATTGAGAGCGACTCCGTGGGCTCCCTCTGGAGCCAGAGCGTCCCCTGGATCGGGAGCGCCCCCTAGGCTCTTGCGGTGGAAGTTGCTCGAAGTGATTCTTGATCTCGCTGATATGTGGTGTTGACGAAGCCCCACTTGTTGAAGCTTCCACCGTCGCACTCTCCCATCGTCTCCTTCTGACGATGTACGGGACCTGGAATCTCTCCTTGCACGTTTTGTCCGCCGTAGGGTGTGGGCCCCCGCACAACCCACACTTTGGCGTGCACTGGTGTTGATCGTCCGGGTTGACTGCCCCACATCCTCTGCAGGTGGACTCTTCGGGAGTCGGGCAAACGTCGGCCCGATGGCCGAGTTTGCCGCACGCGTAGCAAATATCAACTTGTTTGCGATAAAGAAAGCCTTTCACAAGGACTGGGCCATAGCGTACGAAGTTCGGAACCTTGAGTCCGTCGAAAGCAATGATGATTGTGCCTGTGTTCTTAATTCTCTTGACCGCCAAGGCCAGCGGGTTTCTCTCGTTGACGATGTTACGTTCCAGGTCCGATGGACTGTCGTTGAGGTCGATGTGTCTGATTACCCCTTTACACGTGGTGTGGGGGGCGGCCTCGTATGCACTGACTTCAAACATTCTTCCAGCCACATGAATTGCCCTGATTCTTGTGTATTTTGAAGCGTTGTCTCGGTTGGGCGTGCTGGCCACCAGAATGTTTTGTAGTATGTTAGGACAAATGATGTCCGAGCTTATCTGCGTAGGGGTAAGACCCGCCGCTTCCACGATCGCCTTGCCGATCACGGTCGGTCCTGTCTTGGCAATATTCAGCCCTCCGCGGGGTCGTATGATAATTTTGGCATGTTCCTTGGGCATGGGAGGCATCCGTGACGCCCTGATGATTTTGCTCTTGAGCTTATCTCCATTTTCCTGAGTTCTGAATGAGGCGCCGGCGTTACGCCTATTCCACCATATGCCGCCGCTAGGCCGGTTGGCAGAGTCCGCCTTGGCGGACATACGCTTCGAAACTGCCGACTGCCATCCAAATTCTGCTGAAAATTCTTCAGGGGGAAGATCCACCCCTTCAACCGTCATCTGCATAGTTACTGAGATCTCAGAATTCTTGCTCCAGCTACACTTGGTGACGCCAATGGGCGCTACGCCAGGCTAGGCTTGTCGTTAGGGCCAGAAAGGCGGCGACGTAGTCCGAGCACAAAAACGTTCATAAAATGGAAGAGGCCACCCACCGGAGAAAGTCCGATATCGATGTGATCCTCTTCCCCTTGGACGTGCGTTGGTCACAACATGATGGAGATTAGAGGCGAAAATCTTGCCGAAATCATTCAAGAGAGCAGGAGCCGAGATGGAACCCTAACGCTTGCGACCGTCGTCTTCTTCTCCTCATCCTTCTAGTGAAGATGTTCATCTAGAATGATCTAACGATTAATTCAAGCAAAACCAAATATATAGTATTTATCTCACGAGCAAAAGTTATTGACAGCTTCCAAAATTAACATTTTCATTAACGACCACTCACTCGAACGAACACACTCATTTAAGTATCTTGGTGTCATTCTAGATGAACATCTTCTAGTGAAGATGTTCATCTAGAATGACACCAAGATACTTCAATGAGTGTGTTCGTTCGAGTGAGTGGTCGTTAATGAAAATGTTAATTTTGGAAGCTGTCAATAACTTTTGCTCGTGAGATAAATACTATATATTTGGTTTTGCTTGAATTAATCGTTAGATCGCTGGTGAAAAACCAGCTTGAAATTTTTTTCAATTCAGCGTTTGTCTTTGCTTATAGATTCTCGTGGTTGTCAGCTGTAACTATGATCGCAGTGTTATTTGCATAGATTAAAATATCAGAGCAACATAGGACCTTCTGCAAATCAGTCAAGTATAAGGAAAATAACATGGGCCCTAAAACGGATCCTTGAGGAACCCCCGCCTGTAAATATTGAAGCGATGATATGTTATTGATAACTACAGCTTGTTGACGGTTTTCGATCTAACTGAAAAGCAAGCTGTAGACTTCAACGCGGAATCCATAGTGGTTTAATTTCTTGAGCATATTAGCGTGATCCACGGTATCAAACGCTTTCTTTAAATCAACAAATACAGCGGCGGCCAGTTTGTTTTCATGTAAGGCTGTATTAATTAATTGAGTCAAGTTTAGGACTGCAGGTGCCGTTGAATGATGTTCTCGAAATCCATGTTGCTGTTGACAGAGTAAGTTGTATTTTCCTAAGAATTCGCAAATATTATTGGATAGACTCTCGTCGTAAATATTATTAACAACACTTGGGACAGTAATCGGTCTGTAGCTTGACGGGTTGGATCGGTCCCCATCTTTGTATAGCGAGATAACTTTGGCAATCGTTAGTGCAGAGGGGTCCTTTGCACATTTTATTGAATGATTAAAATTTTGCAAAACGTGGGTACCAAGATATCAGTCCTTTCCTTAAGTATGCGTGGGTAAGTTCCGTCCAGTCCGGCCGATTTATTGCCTGGTAAGCTGAGAATAGTGGATGTAATTTCATCGGGTTTGATTTCAAACATTTCAAAAGTATTGAGAACTGGATTGGATGCAGCATTTTGTTGTTGTGATTCAGGGAAACGAGCAGCCAATGACGGGCCGATATTGGTGAAAAAGGAATTAAATCTTTCTGTAGTATTGCGATCTATTAAATTGGCTTTGGCAGCAACTTCTTTTATTATTTTCCAGACCTTATGTGAATTGACTGAAGCCTGTTCAACGGGACGCCTGTAATATGCTTTTTTCGTACCCTCATCATCGACACGGATCTATTGCGCAGGTTCTTAAATTGGTTTAGATAGTAAACATTATCGTTTTGTAGCTTCCACTTGCGGTACCATGAATCCTTCTCTTTTAGAACGGCGAGGATTGACTCAGTCATCCAATGGAATAATGGTGCTTCGTAAAAGCGAACACTAATATTTCTACTGCAGTTAGTAACCATTTGCGAAAGCGTGTCTATTAGGTTGCTAAACTCTGTATCGACGCCATCATGGTATATTGCACTGGGGCCGATGGCCAATAGATTTTCATGCAGTAGGGCATAATATATTTTAGATACATACTTCTTGCTCTCACGCTCTGCTTTTATATCAGTGTCAGCAGCAACAAAAAGTGGGAGGTGATCGGAGATGGGTTTGCTGTAGACCCCCGCGCGTATCCCAGTCGGTATATTTGTTAATGCACGATCAATAATAGATGACGAGGAGGTAGTTACACGCGTGGGCGTATTAATCATATTTCGGAAATTGTACGATGTTAACAGGCTCACGCAGTCTTTGTGGCATTCAATACTTGTATCAATGTTGAAATAGCCAACAATAATTAAGCGTTCTGATTGTGTAGTAAGCGTTTCAAGAATTCCTTTGAGTTTATCAAGAAAGGACGAAAGGCGTGAGTTTGGTGGACGGTAAATAACTCCAACAGTTAATGAATGGGGCAGTTTTATGAACAGTGTTTCTATGTCTGTATGCCTGAGGAGGACTGGTGCCAAAAACGAGAAACGTAGTCCATCTTCGCGAAAGAAAGGCAACACCACCACCGCAGTTTTTTTTATTCTCTCGGATGAGATAGCGCAACATAGCCAGGAAGCATAACTTTCTCATCTTTATGCTGCCAGGTTTCTGTAAGTGCTACAATATTAAAAGATTGGGAATATCTTGCCACAGAAGCCACTAGAAGGTTCAGGTTCTTCCTCACACTGCGGATATTAGAGTAAAATATTGACGTGTTTTTGTCACTGCTTAACAGGTCATCTTCATCTATGACAAAAGACATTGTAAGAGTAAACAAGTACTAAAACACATGAGAATTGTTAATCAAACAATTTTTTTAGGTCATCTTCACAAGTGATGTGCATTACTCTCGAGCTCTTGCTCATTAAACGCGGTGAGTTGCCGCTAGCACAATGTCAGAAAGCAAAGTAGCGGCGCACTCATTGCGCACACAGTTAAATTCCGCTACAAGTGGTCCAATTGGTTTAAAACCATGGATGTACACTACTACCGCCTGAATTTGCCGAAAGGAAACCCTTACTAACCTTTGGAAACATGTTAGAAGAAACTAAACTTAGTCCGATAGGTTCGTATGCGTATGCACTTTCACGTTTCACCGCGTTTCAGAATTCTATGGGCCTCAGGTGTCTGCTGTGTTCCCAAACCCGGGCCCTGGCTCGAACACTGCATGCTGCGAGCAAGGACAAGCACCTGTCATCGGATACAGAAGACCTTATCGCACGTATCAGCTAAACATAAAAAGCAGGTGTACTCCGACTTTCATTTGTTTTTATACCAAGACACACTGACCAGGAAGCTTTACAGTCTTTAGTCTCATTCTAACAGTGAAGAAAATCTTTATATAGCTTCTGAAAGCACAAGCGACATTACTGCTATACACTGTGAGATGCTAGCGCCTCATTGTAACAAGAGTAGCAGTGTGTGGTTGCCTATGAAGCTAGAAAACGACCAAGTATCGTTCCTCCAGCCATGAAGCAAACCCGTGAACAACTTCTTCCGCTTTCGGAGTCCCGTTACGCACGAATACTTCGCTTTCTTTAACGTCTGGCCCGCTTGAACGGCGGTTTGTCTTCTAGAAAATCTGATGCGGCTCGCTGGGCAGGCCGGACGCCACTATTTCACTGATTTGCCACTCCCATCCTTTAGACTGGTCGAAATAACGTGATCAGCAACAAGGATTGTTTCGGCCTCCACGAAACACCTCGATCAGACACCACAAAATAGAAACGTGACAAAAGCACGAAGGAATATGGCCACCGTGAACCTGGGTGTCGTAGCCACCGTTATTAGGGCAGCTCAAGCTGCGGATTCTGGAGTTGCAAATAGTGTAAGTGCTGTTGATATACAAGATTATTTATTTATTTATTTATTTATTTATTTATTTATTTATTTATTTATTTATCATGCCCTCAAGGTACGGTTGTACATTGCAGAGGGGAGGGGCAGACTTGTTAGAATGAGCGGCATAATAGCTCTCACAGAAAATTAAGAACGGTTGGAAAGGAAATTGAAGCAGCTAACGAAGGCATCATCTGTTCTTTTGTGAGAATAAGTCGGGTATTACGTTATTGTATATTTTACGGTTGGCCAGTAATGGAAACGGCACTTCCGACTTCGGTCCCCGATGAAAAACTTAAATTTACGCAAGCGTTTCTTGCCATACATGTGTAGTGGGTTAGGGTTTGCGTCAAGGAAAGAGGAAATCGGCCAAATGAATACCAATGAAAGAAAAAATAATATTCAAATAGCGAGAAGAGAAATTCACATTAATAATAATAACAATATTACTTTTTAATTAAACCTATCCTGTAGTACATTACCATTTACTATACTCCGGCCATTAAATGAAATTAAGTACTCTTGACTCGACATGCTTATGCAAGGCTGACTACTTTATCACACACTATATGATTTATTTATAATTGGTTTCTTTCCCATCCGCGATTATAACTATAGTCGTATTACCACCGGTTCGTGGGGTATCCGCCACAGTGGGTTTCATCGTCAAGCAGGGTGGGTCACAAGCAGGGCTGGAGTAGGGGCACGAAAATCGGGCAAACGAGGCCGAGGAACAGGTGCCATGAACGAAGCGGCCGGCGTCAACGGACTCAACGGCATGAACGACGCTGCTGGCGTGATCGAGCTATGGGGCGTCCCGCCGCCGCTACTAGACCTCACGGCTGATGAAATCGCATTATATCGGCGGTATTGTCTGCCGAGAGGTGAGGGCAGCTTCGTAAGCAAGCTGCTTGTACGAACCGAAAAGGGAATCCCCGAGAGCGACGTTGACCTTGACGTCCGCGCACCCAAATGGCGACCGACGGAGACGCTGCCTTTCCGAAAGAACGTCTACCGAGAACACTTCGCGACAGCCCGGCGTTCCTCCGTGGACGTGGACGCGTACAGAAAAACAAAGGACATCGCTGTCGAGGGGCGCGCCGTGCCGAAGCCCGTTCTACGCCTTTACGAAGCCAACTTTCCAGACGGCGTGCTGGAAGGCATCGAGGCGGGGAAGTACGGTCTGCCAACCGACATTCAGGCCCAGTGCTGGCCCATTGCTCTCAAGGGCAGGGACCTTATGGCCACGGTACGCGGCGGAGCTAGAGACACGACACTGGCCTACCTGCTTCCAGCCATCGTGCACGTCATGCACCAGCTACCTCTCCATCCTGGCGACGGCCCCATCGTGCTCGTGCTAGCAGCGACGCCGGAGCTGGCGCGACAGACCCACGAGCTGAACTGCCACTTTGAGAAATACACGGCAGTTAGCAGCGTGTGCCTGTCTTGCGGGGACTGGAAGCTACGGCAACTGAAAGCCCTGAAGAGAGGTCCATGTGAGGTTTGCGTGGCGTCACCTGGCCGTCTGTTGTCCTTCCTGAAAGAAGGCAAGGTGAATCTTCGTCGCTGCTCGTACCTGGTGATGGACCGAGTGGACCTCATGCTGATTATGGGCTTAGAAAAACCAATTCGCGCCATCAACGCCCTAGTTCACCCAGTCTGTCAGAAGATAATGTTGGTTGCTTCACCAAATTGGGCCGTTTCCCATCTTGCCGATGAATTGATGCACGACTACATTCAGGTGAGCTTCGGGTTACAGACGGCGCATCAAAGCGGACAGATTGAGCATATTGTTGTCATCTGTGGTGAAGCTGAGAAGGACGACAAATTAATTGCCATCTTTGAGGACATTCTCATCAAGAAGTGCGACAAGGTGATCGTT
This sequence comes from Dermacentor andersoni, assembly GCF_023375885.2. NCBI lineage: Eukaryota > Metazoa > Arthropoda > Arachnida > Ixodida > Ixodidae > Dermacentor > Dermacentor andersoni. The sequence continues at coordinate 37,604,944 of NC_092824.1, forward strand.
TTCGCAGGAACGAGGCACAGCCTGAATGTACTGGTGTTAAAACTGCGAATGCTGGATTGGCCAGTTGTCGCCATTCACGGCGGTATGACGGAAGGAATCCGCGACCGCGAACTCAACGCATTTCGAAAAGGCTTGGCGACCATATTAGTCGCAACGGACGCGGTCACGCGTCAGCTGGACGATGGCGACGTGCGTTTCGTGATCAACTACGACTACCCACTGTGTCTGGAGGACTACCACAAACGGGTGGAGCACGCCGCCCGCTGCGCTGGTCAGGGCACGGCGTACACATTTATCAGCCCCAACGACAGACGGCGTGCAAAAGAGCTCATCGCGATTCTTCGAGCTAACAAACAGACGGTGAACCCACGACTCCGCGAACTAGCCACCAAGGTGCTTGACGCTGCAAAATATTGACTTTACTCATCCACTCGCTGATCTTGCGATTATGCGTTGCTTGAGAAGCAGGTGTGTCCGTCCTTGTAAATTGCTCGTGTATTCTAAAATGCAGAGCACGCAGGAATTTTCTTCGTTTTAACAGGAAAAAGGCCGAAAGGATAACATTGGAGCCCTGTGGTTGCTCTGTTTGCTTTCATTCAGGTGCTGGGCACGATCACGAAAGTTGTCTTGACGTCGAAATTACGTGCTTCTCGTCTTGCCAATATAAAAACGGTGATATTTTTGTATTGCTCCTTTTTGACTTGTGTATAGCATGTGCGTGGCGAAAATGATCGGCTCACTTCAGCGTCATATACATAACCAATTTAGGAACGTGCACTATGTTCGCGTGTAGGGAAATGCACTGCTATCCTTGTATGTAACAGTAGCGTATGGTGATTCTTGTAGTAGGGGCAGTCGCAGTGGTAGCAATGATAGTAGTAGTAACTAATTGTACTTCTACTAGTAGTAATAGTCGTCTTCTCCGGGGCGTCAAATTCCCACTTAGTTTTTTGCGCTAGTGGCACATGCCCACTCTAGGAGATAGGCAAGCGATTTTAGGACGAACATAAGAAAGTATACTCTATCTGTGAGAAGCATGACACACTAGTTGAGCTTATATCGACGTATAAGAAAATTGGTTACAGAGTATGTCATTGAAAAATAGAAATATATCGAAATAAAGAAGGAACGAAGAAATAAATTTAGCATATATAAAGAAGTTGTAGTTTCTTTTGAGTACTGTCTGAGATAACAAAATGTTATGTTATTACACAAATTATCGCTTGCAGACGTATTGCTAGTATAAATTCCAGTGAACACTTGGTCCCTAACATTCCGGCTGAGCACCCGTGATTCCAAGTGCTTTAAATGGAAGCTGAAGGGCTTAGTGTAACATATGGGAGCATATGTATTGTTGCGATATGAATTATATGGACAATCCAGGCGCACTTTTGCCTTCGTCGTCGGCATCGCCGTCATGTTCCGTATAAAGTCCAAGGGCGATAACACCGTCGCCGCGCGCCATATGCTGTATGAGCGAGGGAAAGCAGGTGAGGGAAGCCGACGATCCCGGCTTGATCTGGCGCGTGGGGTCGCGCTCGCCGTATCTTGAAAGGGCTCTGCAGACTGCTCACGCCTTTGTGCGCGCTGTGTTCCCGCTGTTCTTGTGTTGAAGCGATAGATCACACGAATGTCACTTCACTCGCTGCTGCTGCGAGGCTTGCCCGCATCAGCGTCTGGTATTTTGTAGCGAGTCTCCGCTCTCATCCAGTGAGATGTTTTCATGTTTGCTAGTGCGCACGGACACCAATGCTTGTTAATTCAGTTACTAAGCGAATGTGTGGAGTTGATAGGGCCGATAAAGCTACTATCCTTACCTCGTATATGGAATTCGACTAATTTGCTATCGCAATCGATGCTTCGTATTTCGGGCGAGACCGGAACTTTATTGAATACATGATTTTCTAACTAGGTATGTATGCGCTCAGCGCATACCTTGAACTACGTCCACGTCTGTTAAGTGCGCTTATACGCTCGCGAAGCTGAAGGACGTGGGTAATTCCACGCCATATATCTAAATGCGTTAGCATCCCTCTTTGCGGGGTCTATGTATGTATGTATGTATGTATGTATGTATGTATGTATGTATGTATGTATGTATGTATGTATGTATGTATGTATGTATGTATGTATGTATGTATGTATGTATGTATGTATGTATGTATGTATGTATGTATGTATGTATTGTTGGAATCTCAGCGCTGACGCCCGTTGTTGCATCTGGGTCGCAAGCCCCAAGGGTAGCGTTGGCCTGGCGGCCTGGGGCACAACTGGAAGCATCCGAAGGTCCCGGCAAAGCATGAGTCGACTGGTAACAGAACAACTTGTTTATTCTAGCATCGCAAAAGAGCGGGCAGTCAGGTCGACCGAAGTGGAGAGACGGGAGAGCACGTAACTCAACGGAAGAAATCGGAGCCTCTCTTGGTGTCCGGGGGCAGCTGCTTTTATACCCTCGGAGTTGAGGGCAAGAGGGAACGCCTCAACAGGGGCGCACGTGACGCGGGGCACGGACAGGCTGAGAGACACGTTGAGACGAGTGTAGTGACGCATCCGCCGGGCTGGCGCCGGTCAGACCTCCTCGCTTCACACTTGGGGAGCTCCTCTCCCCGGCTGCCGCGCTTTGACAAGCGTGGGCACCAACATGCACACACACACACACGCACACTTGAAGACACGTGGCATTGAAACATGCCTGGACGCGCTTGGCGGGGAGGCGTATCGGCGGCGCTGAACGGGCCAAAATGTCCGCCGCTTTGAACGAAGCCCCGGCGTCCGTTGCATCCGCGCCGGCTATACCGCGCGTCGTAGGCGAAACGTAACAGACCGCCCCGCCGGGGGAAGGAGATCCCGATGGTCAGGGGACTGCATCCGCTGTCCGGAGGGATGTCGCTCGATGATGATCATAACCGAAGTCGGGCGTCCTTCGGAGTTTCTTGAGCGCAGCGCACAGAGAAGGCCTCGTTCTCTCGTTCAGGTTCACACAGGACACTGCAAAGTGACTTCGGGAGAGTTGACATTTTTGTTCTCGTTCCCGGCAAGCGTTAGAACTACGCCGAAACTCAACCGCTCAGTCAGCAAGCACGAAACAACCCTCACCAAGTCCTGCCAGGCTCTTTCCCCTTTTATACCACTGCCTAGTTCCTTACAGTAGTCTAGCAGCACTCAGAACGCGTCCACAAATTGGAAAATTGCACTAGAAAGCACGTCATCACTTTGAAACACTACACAAAAGCAATATGTTAAAAATCCTGCCTCAGGAAGAAAAACATCAGTAACAAATAACTTTGAGGCTGATTCTTACGTTAGGGGCTTCGACTTAAGCCATCGGCGTTACCGTTGAGACTCCCCTTTTTGTAACGCACCTCAAAGGAATATTGTTGCAAAGCGAGGCTCCAGCGCAGGAGGCGGCCATTTGTGGAAGAGATGGTCTACAGCCATTGGAGAGGGCAGTGATCCGTCTCGAAGCATGCGAAGCGGAGAACGCAGCGAGCGACCGTACACTAGCTCAGCTGGCGAAAACCCCGTAGCCGCATGCGGCGCGGTCTTTAATGCCAACGTCACCCCAGGCAGACACAGCTCCCAGTCAGTTTGTTGTTCAAACCACAATGCTCTCCACACGCGCTTCATGACGGATTGGAGCTTCTCAACGGAATTCGACTGTGGGTGGTACACTGAGCTGTCTAACAGCTTTACCCCACACCTTTCGAGAAAGGCTGTCGTCAAAGGGCTAGCAAACACTGTGTCCTGATCTGATTGGATTTCCGCAGGAACACCAACTCGCGCAAATATGGACAGTAGTGCATTGACTATCTCAACTGAGCTGAGTTCTTTAAGCGGCACTGCTTCAGGGAATTTTGTCGCTGGGCAGATCACAGTCAAAATGTGTCTGTACCCCGAGGTCCCACTGTATCAATAACGAGCCGTCTAAAAGGCTCCGTAATGATAGGTACCAACTTCAACGGCGCCCTAGATTTGTCCCCTGGTTTGCCTACCCGCTGACAGGTGTCACATGTCCTCACAAAGTGGTCTGCGTCACGAAAACACCCTGGCCAATAGTACTCTTGCAACAGACGGTCCTTAGTTTTCTTAACTCCTAGGTGTCCGGACCACGAACCCCCATGCGACAAGCGCAACAGATCCTGACGGTAGCACTGAGGCACGATCAGCTGATCGAACTCCACTCCCCTGTGGTCTAGATACTTCCGGTACAGGACCCCACCTCTTTCCACAAAACGAGCATTTTTCTTGGCGATACCTTCCTTGACATTGCAGCGTATGTTTTCTAGGCTGCGATCCTCTTTTTGCTCGGCTATCAAAGCCGACCGGCTGACTTTTAGCAACCTATTAAGTCCATCTGACGTAGGCGCGATGAGCAAATCTGCAGATAGCTCTTGTAACTTTCCCGTGTCGGGCATTTCCCCTCCAGTATCTGGTGCCTTTAACGCTACAGGCTCAATTTTATTCAGTTCGGACGTGCTCTGAATATCAGCTTGCTGCGCCTCTGACCCTTTCTCATTGTTCGACAACGTCGGCCCCGCAACTACCGCCTTTGCAGCGAGCTCCCGAACCTTCGATCTGGTTAAGGCCTGAACGCTAGCCTCACGAAACAAAAGCCCCTTCTCGCGCAGGAGGTGATCGGACCTGTTCGAAAATAGGTAGGGGTACTGGGGGGGCAGCATAGATGACACTGCCGCCTCCGTCTCAAGTGCTCCGAAAGGTCCTTCAATAAGCACTTTTGCTACGGGCAGACACACGCTATGAGCTTCCACGGCTTGCTTGATCCATGCGCACTCGCCCGTGAACATATCGGGTTCTACGTAAGAGGGGTGAACTACATCCATTGTAGCTGCGGAATCGCGAAGCACTCGGCACTCTTTCCCGTTCACGAGGAGGTCTCGCATGTAAGGCTCGAGAAGCTTCATGTTCTCGTCAGTGCTGCATAATGACAAAAACACGACTTTTGTTTGTGTTTCTGGACACTGCGCCGAAAAGTGACCCGGCTTCTGGCACGTATAACAAACGCGCGCTTGCCTCGTCTCGAACCGCTTTCTGCGTTCGGCTTCGGCTGCCGCCGTCTCCTTACGTTCGGTCGGACTGCTTTCACTCGCATCCGCACTACGTGTGTCCCCCTTTGCTCTCATGGGCGTGAACTTCGGCCTCTCAAACTTGGAGCCAAATTCACCCTTTTGACCGTCCTTAGCTCCGCGAGCCCGACGCGTCACAAACTCCTCGGCTAGCTCAGCGGCTCTAGCCACCGTACTAACGTCTGGCCTATCCAAGACCCAGTACCGCACGTTCTCAGGTAACCGACTATAAAACTGTTCCAGCCCGAAACACTGCAGAACTTTCTCGTGGTCACCAAACGCTTTCTCTTCTTTGAGCCACTCCTGCATGTTTGACATTAGCCTGTAGGCAAACTCTGTATATGACTCACTTCTGCCTTTCTCATTTTCCCGAAACTTCCGACGGAACGCCTCCGCTGACAGCCTGTACTTTTTTAGCAGACTCGATTTCACTTGGTCGAAATCCTCTGCCTCCTCTCTCTTCAAGCGAGCGACTACGTCGGCCGCCTCGCCGGGTAACAAAGTGAGCAAGCGCTGTGGCCACGTTTCCCGAGAGAACCCCTGCTTCTCGCACGTTCGCTCAAAGTTAACCAGGAACAAATCAATGTCCTCTCCAAGCTTAAACGGCCGCATCAGGTCAGTCATCTTGAACGATACTCGTTCTCCTGCACCGTGTGCCTGACTTCCATTACGAGCGCGTTCCATCTCTACCTCGAGACGCTTCATTTCCAAAGCGTGTTGACGGTCGCGCTCTTCTTTTTCTTTCTCTTTTTGTTCTTTTCGTTCGCGCTCATCTTTCTCTTTCTGCTCTTTGAGTTCGCGCTCCTGTTTTTCTTTTTGCTCTTTAAGTTCGCGCTCCTGTTTCTCTTTTTGCTCTTTAAGTTCGCGCTCCTGTTTTTTTTTGCTCTTTAAGTTCGCGCTCCTGCCTTTTTGTCCTCTCCTCAATGGTCTCAAGGCATTCCGACAGCTCGTCATCCTCAACTTCTAACTCAAGAATAGCCCTTAGCAGTTCTGGTTTTCTGAGTTTGTCTGAAACATCCAGACCCAACTCTCTTGCAAGCTCCAGCAATTTCGGTTTGCGCAACGACTTCAAATCCATGGCTGCTCGGAATGCTGCTTTCTCTACTGCCTACTATTGTCTTGCCGCAAACTAACCCGGCAGCAACGACAACCACAATTACCAGCTCTGTTTCTGACACTAACAAAAGCCTGGCAAAACTCAGAAGAAGAAAGTCACGCACTCACCAAACCTCGCAGCCAAGAATTCAGTGCAGTCGTTCCGCTGCAGGCAACCAGTCATCACACAGGGCTCGTTGCACTGCTCCCGGATGGTCGTTGTGCTGCTCAGCATACAGTCAACCGCATATCTTCGCTGCTGGCCTCCGTTGTCGCGATCTCACCGCTGGCAGACAGTTGTTGGAAATTCAGCGCTGACGCCCGTTGTTGCATCTGGGTCGCAAGCCCCAAGAGTAGCGTTGGCCTGGCGGCCTGGGGCACAATTGGAAGCATCCGAAGGTCCCGGCAAAGCATGAGTCGACTGGTAACAGAACAACTTGTTTATTCTAGCATCGCAAAAGAGCGGGCGGTCAGGTCGACCGAAGTGGAGAGACGGGAGAGCACGTAACTCAACGGAAGAAATCGGAGCCTCTCTCTTGGCGTCCGGGGGCAGCTGCTTTTATACCCTCGGAGTTGAGGGCAAGAGGGAACGCCTCGATAGGGGCGCACGTGACGCGGGGCACGGACAGGCTGAGAGACACGTTGAGACGAGTGTAGTGACGCATCCGCCGGGCCGGCGCCGGTCAGACCTCCTCGCTTCACACTTGGGGAGCTCCTTTCCCCGGCTGCCGCGCTTTGACAAGCGTGGGCACCAACATGCACACACACACACACACACACACACTTGAAGACACGTGGCATTGAAACATGCCTGGACGCGCTTGGCGGGGAGGCGTATCGGCGGCGCTGAACGGGCCAACATGTCCGCCGCTTTGAACGAAGCCCCGGCGTCCGTTGCATCCGCGCCGGCTATACCGCACGTCGTAGGCGAAACGTAACAGTATGTATGTATGTATGTATGTATGTATGTATGTATGTATGTATGTATGTATGTATGTATGTATGTATGTATGTATGTATGTGTGTATGTATGTATGTATGTATGTATGTATGTATGTATGTATGTATGTATGCATGTATGCATGTATGCATGTATGTATGCATGTATGCATGTATGCATGTATGTATGTATTCATGTATGCATGTATGCATGTATGTATGTATGTATGTATGTATGTATGTATGTATGTATGTATGTATGTATGTATGTATGTATGTATGTATGTATGTACGAGCACGTGTTGTCGGGCCTGTGGGCCCTGCTCTGCAGCACGCGAGTTGCAAACCTTTGAAAACGCTTGTCACAACAGCACGCGCCGATGCACAGCGATCGAGTTAGCCGCGGAAGAACTCGCGCAGGGGGCTGCACACAAGGAGGCTGCCCGATAAGAACACAGCGGAGACTGTGTTCGGGGCTTTTTAGAGGTGGGCCTGGGGAAGGCGCTGGTGGAGCTCGACCCGCCTTGGGTTTTTTTTCAAGAGTGCTGCGGTGCGAGAGAAAACGCTTTGCTTAGCGTCCGCGAAACCGAGGGCTTTGTTTTTTGCCCCACCCGCCGTGGTTGCCTATAGTGTTGGGCAGCACGAGGTCGCGGGATCAATTCCAGGCCACGGTGGTCGCATTTCGAGGGGGGCGAAAATCGGCGTCTGAATTGCGAAAACTACCGTATACTTGGGTTTAGGTGCACGGTAAGAAACCCCCAGGTTGCCCAATTTATTACGGAGTCCTTCGCTACGGCGTCCCTCGTAATCAGATCCTGGCTTTGGCACCTCAAACCCCATAATTTATTTTAATTACTTTTCCGCCTTTGCGAATTTTCTTGTTTGCCTGGCGCTTGCTTGTCCGCCTTGCGTGTTCTGTTGCATGTTCAGATTGCGTTGATTGTTTGAGTGATTCGTTAGGCAGTAAATTAAAGCAGTTTCAGTTTCTTGCGGCTGCTGGTTTTTTTCATGCTGGTCGCGGCTCGCGGACCCCACGAGCGAAGGTGAGGGGCCTCAATCTGGCGCCCTGCTTGTTTATAGTATTAAAATTCTTTCTTCTTTGCTTTTTTTCTCACATTGTTCTGGAGTACGCTTCCGTGCCGCGGGGACCACGAGCACGGAAGCAAGTTAACCGTCCCCATATCGAGGCTGCTGTGGCAATCCAACCAGGCCTACCTGTTCCACTCCGACATTGGGTCCAACAGCTGACGCATTTCTGCCCAACCGCCCTGAACAACCTAACCTTGGAGTCAACATTTTTTCCCCGTGTCACTCTCTTTGCGCCCTGCTCTTTGTTTGACGTGGTATTCCTCGCCATCCTACCTGTGCGATACCACGTGATCATTGTTTTCTTGTCCGTTTTCATCGGACTGCTGCGTCCGCTCACTATGAGCGACACGGCGTATTCGTAGCCAGCATTTTAATGCACTTGCGTTCTGGTATTATCACTAAGGGCGAAGCACCACGGCTGGCACATAAGTGTTGATTTGACGTGCGACGACTTCAGTAGTGTCGTCCATACCCTACGGTAATTAATTGCGGATTTGCGTCGGCACGCCATGCGTCAGTTGTCCACTCGACAAATCTGCATGGAGTTTATTTTTTAGAAATAGCAGAAACGTGCAGTACCATCCCTTCAGTTTGCCTGCAACCGCGGTCGTGTCTATCCATAGTAGCAGCGTTTCGCTATCTTCTGATGTCGCCTTTTCCCTGTCCCATCCTCCCCCCCTGTATGAGAACTGCGAGCGAAGAATGGAAAGGGTCTTATTCACTAGTTTCGCGAATACCCCGGTTCTGCCCATTCTCCGCCTCTTCTCCGCCTCTTCTCCGCTTCTTCTCCCTGCCCCGTCTTTATCATTCTATGTACCTATCTTGAGGACTTGCATGTTAGGATAAGGGTAAGCGCGGCAGTTTCTGCAATGCTTTTTGCGGGGGGTCAGGGATAATCACAACTGCCGAAAGGCTAATGTGACGACGCCCAGGAAGCTCCAGAGGGCACTGTGCACATGTGACGCGATGGAAATGTCCAAACGAGTTTCTTGCGCCACCTTCCCTCTTTTCCACACCCCTTCCTATATGCACGCTCTGAACCCTCTTTCGACACCACGTGCAAGACGGCAACAGCACCAGTGGAAGAGTCGAAGGAAGAAGCAAAAAAAGCTTCACCTTAAAAAAGTTATCTTCATTTGTTGGCGTAGAGTGCCGGGGCGTCGTGGCGTCCTTTGCGGGATTTATAAACGGCGGGATTTCTACAGGAGCATACTATATTTCCTCTGAATATACTTTCGGCTTTAGGTGTTGCCTTGCACGTCCGCTTATTTTGTTACGCTGACGGCGACCGTTGTCGTCAGGCTGCCTCCTCATTCTGAGCTTCGCCGTCACCAGAGAGAACAGAAAGCTGTCTTCGCAAACAAACAACTGGGATTCGACCCCATGTATTCGCAGCATTCTGCATTTCTTAGCTGGGCACGCTAACCATTATGCTACAACCTCCCCTCACCACTTTCTCTTTATCTGTCTTCCCACTTCTCGTTTTCATCACAGACGCAGGCATAACAGACGCAGAAACAAAAAAAAAGACTGCTTGAGCCGCCAGCTGACACATGACCTTAACTTTGGCTGGTGTTGCGTACTCCAGGGTAGCGTCTCGTACTGCTGCCGAGTTGTAGCGACGCCTGCCTATCGAAGCTTGACCAACGTTACTAATAGGGTAGCGTGGCGTTGGCGGTGGGCTCATCCGGTAGACCATGGCGACCGGGCAAGGACGAGACAATTTCTAGTGTGAAACTTGCACGGTTTAAGTAAAAGTTGATGAAAGATGATGAGAAGAGAATGAAGAGATCAAAAGTACATTTCGGAGCCCCTTAAATAGGCTTTCTATAATCATGGGAGGGATCTTGCTTCTGTCAACGTCACGTGACCTGCACAGAAAGAGGGCCCCTCCTCCTCTGGTTATACCAAGCCTGCTGCAAGAAGGAGGGCGTCCCGCCTCCTGGAATTGTAGACGCTTGTCCGTCTCTTCTGCGCGTTGCTGGTTCGTGGAAGCTTTCCTGTAGAGTTTGGCCGTTCGAGGAAAGGGTCCCTCTAAAGCCGCATACACACACACAAAAGAGGCCTGTAAACACTTCGGGGCTTCCGCCAGAGCGGCAGCCACTCGAAGTTGTCATGGCGAATTAGGAAGTCACGCTTCATTTCGACGAGGCCTGGTGGGTGAAGGTCGGGTGAGAGAAAGTCCTTTCTGCACGAGGTGCATGACGCCAACCATGGCAGGAGAAGTCACGCCTCATTTCGACAAGGCATGGTGAGAGAAGGTCGGGTGAAATTCCTTTCTGCACGTGCTGCCAGACGCTAACCATAACAGCATCTCCGGCGGGGGAGGAAGATCCCGACGCGTAGGGGCCAGCAGCTGCTGTGCGAGGGATCGGCGTTTCAGTAGCAGAATTCCCCTTAGAGGTGACGAACCCTTAGTTCGTAGCTGGTAGATTCCTGGGAGTTGTCATAAGTCCTCGTGGCACTCTTGTGACTTTTCTCCCTGGTCCGGTCCGGTGAAATTGGTCTTGCAAGCAGGTCTCGCAATTCTTCGTGTCCTGCGTGGGCAAGCAATCCCCCCAGAACAGTGCCGGACCCACAACCACAAAGCAGCGAGCGCAAGGCCACCCTCCTCCAAGATACACCAGGCTTTAAAAGAAAGAAAACCCGCTACACCTTTCCCATTCCTTACGCGCATCCCCCCCCCCCCGCCCTGAACACTAAAAACAGCCATTTCTTGAGAGCGTTAAGACGTGGTTATTAAAATCAGCTAACAATCGACTGCACTGCGGAAGAAAACGTAAGAACGAACGTAAGAAATCCACGGAAACCCGGCTGAGCATGAGCCTTTCGTTACTCTAGGGGCAACGACTCAAACCGTTGGCATTGCCGTAAAGCTTACCCTTCTTACAGCGAATATCGAAGGTGTACTATTGAAGAGCCAAGCTCCAGCGCAAAAGACGACCGTTTTTCGTACACATCGACTGCAGCCATGTGAGGGGACAGTGGTCAGTCTCTATGGTGAACCTTGAACAGCGATATAGCAAGCTAGCTTCTGCACCGCCCATACTACGCAGGCGTATTCTTTTTCTGATGCACTGTATGCTTCATCACGAACTGAAAGCTTTCTACTGACGTACAGTACTGGGTGTTCGTTCTCGTCATCTCTCTGTTGACAGTGCACCACCCCCATACCCCTGTCGCTGGCATCACACTAAAGAATGAATGGCTTAGAGTAGTGGGGCGCGTTCAACACTGGCTGACTCGTTAGTGCTTTCTTCAGCATACTAAAAGCCTTTTCTTTTGCGTCATCCCGTTTTACCGTTTGTGGTTCTGTCTTTCTGAGAGCATCCGTTAAATAACTCGTAATCTCGGAATACCTCGGGATATATCTTTGGTAATAACCCGCCAAGCCAAGGAATGACCTGATGTTCCGCTTGGTGCGTGGTTGCGGGAAGTTGTCTACTGCGGTCATTTTAACCTCGGAAGGCCGACGATGGCCTGGCCCTATTACATGACCTAGATAAGCCACCTCCGCGCGCCCTAATTGGCATTTCGGAGCATTAACAGTTAAGTTGGCCTCTCGTAGACGACACAGCACGGTTCGCAGGTGTTGCATATGGTCCGCCCATGATGAAGAAAAGATTGCTATTTCATCGAGATACGGAAGTGCAAAGTCCTCCATTCCTCGTAGCACCTGGTCCATAAGGCTAGAGAAGCAATATGGCGCATTCTTCAATCCAAAGCTCAGGACTTTCGGACGAAAGGTTCCCATCGGGGAAATAAACGCCGCAAGCCTGCTTGCCCTCTTGGTCAGGTGAACCTGCCATTACCCTCTGTCTAAATCGAGCGTAGAGATGAAAGTAGCACTGCTCACTTTCTCAAGCCTTTCCTCGATATGCGGTATTGGATAAGTCTGGTCCTTCGTGATTAAATTGAGCCTGCGATAGTCGATACATGGTCGCGGCTCTATTCCTGGGACCTCAACCAAGACAAGAGGCGAGGTATAATCACTCTCTCCTGGCTCGATTACACCTAGCTCTAACATCTTGTTTATTTCAGCGGTCGTGACTTCACGTTGACGAGGTGAACCGCGATAAGCTTTCAAACGAACTCGGTCCGACGAGGTTAACTCGATATCGTGAACGATCGCAGTGGTCCTGCCCGGGGTGTCTGAATATACGTCTTTAAATTCAAACACGATTTCCCTCAGTTCAGCCCTCTGATTGGGATTCAACTCCGCCTGTTCTACTAGCTTGTCAATGGTCTCGTGAATGTATTTTGCCCCCGTCACTGCTGTTAACTCCGGAAAGTCGACAGGCATCTCCTCAGGTTGGTTAAGGGACATGTTCACAATGGCCTCCCTCTGCGGGTAGGGTTTAAGTAGATTGCTATGATACACCTGGGGGGGGGGGGGGGGAGTGTCCTTCGTTTTTCCCGGTACCGTGATTAAGTAGTTTGTTTCAGAAAGTTTCCGAATTACGTCAACCGGTCCTTCCCATTGAACCTCTAGTTTGTTTTTAAGCGATGGTTTCAGGATCATTACCTGACCCAGTTGCTACCCCAATTTCAGAGCGTCGCGTGCGAGCCGTCCTGTCATAGTAATGCTCAGCTTTGCTTTGTGCCTTGCGCACTTCCTGCTCAGAAATTATTGTGGCAGGGCTTACGTTCAATAACTTTTGTCTGCATTCTGCCTCGCGAGGCATTTCAGGCTCCGTTGCTTTCCTGAGCTCTTCATTAGCTGGTGTACTTACCGCCTTATCCCCTATAGGGCTGTCCTGTTTGGTGCTGGTTGACGAATCCTCCGTCAAACCTGTTTACTCCACCACTGGACATTCGTACACTGCCTTGGCCGCGAGCTCCCGTGCCTTGGAACGAGTTAAGGCTTGACTATCCCTTCACTAAACCCGATCCCCCTGCGTCGCAGCAAATCCCCAGATTTGTTAGAAAACAAATATGGATACTGAGGCGGGAGATGTCCCGAGACGGCAGCTTCAGTGTCCAGTACTCCAAAAGGGCCTTCGATACGAATCTTAGCAAAAGGGAGACAAACGCTAGAGGTTTCCACGGATTGCCTTATCCAAGCACATTCTCCCGTGAACTGGCCTTCCTCTACGTACGACGGATGCACCACGTCCATTGTGGCTGCCCGAGTCGCGAAACGTTCTCCAGCCGACGCATAGCTCTCACCGCAAGAGCACTGCGCATCATCTTCAAACCAATGGATTAACGGAACGTCTGAATAGAACGCTGGCTGATATGCTATCCATGTATGCCGACGTAGAGCACAAGACGTGGGACGAGATCTTACCCTATGTGACTTTCGCGTATAACACTGCTGTACAGGAGACTACACAGTTTACGCCGTTCGAACTTGTATACGGGCGCCACGTCACGTCAACGCTATACGCCATGCTACCTCTGGCTGATAATAGCCCGACCAGCGAACACGTGGAAGAGTTCGTACAAAGAGCCGAAGCGGCACGCCGGCTTGCTCGGCATCGTATCAGGAGCCTACAGCATACCGATACCCTTCGATACAACGAGGGTCGACGCGACGTCCATTACAATACCAGCGCCTGCGTGTGGGTCTGGACGCCCATCCGTTGCCGTGAACTCTCGGAAAAGTTAATCCGCCGGTAGTTTGGTCGATACAAGGTTACACGCCACCTCAGTGACGTGACCTACGAAGTCGTCCTCTGCAGTTCTGACCCAGGTTCACTGCGTCGTCGTCCTCGAGCTGAGGTCGTTCATGTAGTGCGCATGAAACCGTATTATGCGCGTACGTGAACGCCCAGATGCACCCGAGGAGCTCCATTACTTATGTCGCTGAAAGAACTTTTTGACGCGACCGAGACGGTCGCTTCTCGCATGGGGGGCAACTGACACAAAGATGTGGGGCTTCCGCAGCGCAGGACGGCGCGCGCAAAGGTTGGTGCCACGAAAGACGATGAAGTGCGTAAGCTGCACGCTCTTCTTCTGGCCCGCCACAAAAGAGAAACATCTATTTTGTAAGACTCCGTCTCAATCTACGTTACAATATTTCATTTTCCTCCTAGCCAAATTACGCTCTGTTACTTCTCTTAGGAGCTCAGTAAAGCGGAGGCAACGAATACATGCTCCCACAACTTCAGACTGGAGAGCCGACTGGCTTTATTCAAAAGCAAAAGCAGCTTGTTTGAGTACTGTGGTGGCGGCCCAGTCGGGCAGCCCCCTTGATTTCCCCCCAAAACACACAAGGCAATGGCGCCATGGCGAGGCAAGGCGAGGCAAGGCGAGGCAAGGCGAGGAAAACTTGATTTCTGCGAAGTGGGGACAACGTGGTGACGGACGGTCGCTGCAAGGTCTCGCCCCCCCCCCCCCCCCCGCCCTAGAATTCCAGAAGCTTAGACATGAATGGCGGAAGGAATGAAGAGTTGTTCTAGATAGGCTGGTCTCCCGCGGTCGCACGAAGCTTTCTCTTCTTTACAGCGACTGTCAATCTCTAAGATTTCCTCTGGACGCGAAACCACACGAAAGCGGCGTGCATAGGAAGAAGTCAACGGTGGCTTGATAGAGTCGCGTCGCAGAAACACGTGCGTGGTTGTGTTCATTGTCGGGAAACCAAACACTGGATGCCCGCGGGCGACATGTGGGGGTGTAGGTAGAATCAGGCTGAACCCCGAATGTAGCCTCTCTATGTGCAGCGCGGCCGCTGGCGGAGTGCCTTGCTGGGTGCCGAAAAACTCGCCTGAAACGCGGATTGACGATCCATAGCGCATCCGAGCTGCGCTGACTCCGAGGTCATCCTTGATTGCTGTTCGCAGCCCAAGCAGTTTTAGAGGTAGCTTTTGCACCCGCAGTTGTCTGTCGAGCAATGACGCCTTCAGTTGTCGGTGGAGACGTTCGACCATGCCAAGCTGCGTGTTGTAAGCCGTGGTGCTTTGAAGACGCGTACCGAGCGTTCTCACCAAGGCCGAAAAAGCGAGCTTTGGTATTGCCCGCGTCGATCAGCAGTTATGCTCAAAGGGCAACCGCATCGCGACACCCACGTTGCAACAAATGCTTCCGCCACTGTTTCAGCTGTGATGTCTTATGGAGGCGTCGCTTCAGGCCACCAAGAGCAGCGGTAGACAGATGTAAGGAGGTACGTGAAACCTTGGCAAGGCGGAAGAGGCCCCACCTCGTCTCAATGCACGTGATCGAAACATTTCTCTAGTGATCGAAACGGTTGGACCGCTGAACGCGTGTGCGGTTTCCTTTCACGGCTTGACCGGTTTGGCAGCTTCTTGCGCAGCTTCGAACTTCTTTGTTGATCTCTGGCCAGACGAAGCGGTTTGTAATAAGGCTGTGCGTCTCTCTGATGCCGGGATGGCTTAGACCGTGCAGTGAATCGAATATTGGGCGCCGAAACTGTTGGGGCACGAATGGGCCTTCCCAAGCTGGAGCGACGAGGCTTTCTCCCGCTATTGGCGCAGCTCGAGGTTGTTTTGATGGGGAAATGCTAGAGCTTGGAAATTCACAGGGCCAGCAGGCACAGCGCCGATTCGCGAAAGTGCCCCAGCTGCCTGATTTTTGATGCCAGCGATATGGCGGATATCCGTAGAAAATTCGTAGAAAGAGGAACGTTGCGGAAGATCACCTTCTGAGTACGAGGAACTGTTCTTGAAAACGAAGTTTAGTGGCTTTTGGTAGGTCAGAATGTAAAAACCACAGCCTTCAAGAAAAAAACGGAAATTCTTGACAGCGCCATAGAAAGCCAACATTTCCCTCCAGATGGTGCTGTAGCAAGTTTTTATAGTTTGAGGCGCTTTCACAAGAAGCCCAGCGGCATCCAGACTGTGCTATCGTGCTGCTACAATACTGCACCCACTGCCGTGGTCGATGCGTCTACCATAAGGTGAGTCGGCACAATGAGCGACGAATGAATCAGCAACACTTTAGTCGCCAACCACGTTTTGTCTTCCTGGAAGGAGGGTTCGTGCCCCGAGGTCCAGTGGAAGGTAGGAATTTTGGAGGGGGGGGGGATCGTGAGGCAACGCGTCGGTAAGCAGCTGAAGAACTTGCGCATAGGATGG
This sequence comes from Dermacentor andersoni, assembly GCF_023375885.2. Lineage (NCBI taxonomy): Eukaryota > Metazoa > Arthropoda > Arachnida > Ixodida > Ixodidae > Dermacentor > Dermacentor andersoni. Next base: position 37,621,187 of record NC_092824.1, read on the forward strand.
TATGAAGCGCCTGTGAAAATCTATGAACACTAGAAACTTGTGCAAATTTCGTAAGGAGCTTGGAGAGGGTAAATCCTCGATTGCCCACCTCCGTGATTCCAGTGGCTTGATGCCTTGAGCCGAACTGCGTTGGCCGAAAAAATCAAGGGCTTCAACTCGAAAATACACTTCTGGGGCTTTAGTACCAACGCGTGCTCAGGTGAATGTGCTCTTTGTGATCTTCGTCTGTGCAATACACAACGAGAATGTCGTCAACGCCGACGTAAATGAAGGGAAATGCGCGCGTAACCTCGTCCAGGAACCTTTGAAAAGTTTGCGCCACATTCTTCAAACCGTAAGGCATACGGAGAAACTCAAACAAGCCAAATGGAGTAGTGATTTCAGCGTTCGGAATGTGGCTGTCTTTCACAGGAATTTGGTGGTGCACGATCATGAAATCGATCTTGCTGCATATTTTGGTTCCTGCCAGACGAGCGCCGACGTCATTAGGGAAGGGGATGTTGATCGGGAGTAGTGACGGCACTCAAAACTCTGTAATCACCACAAGACCGCCAGTCACCGTTGTTCTGCTTTGGAACCAGATGGAAAGGCGAATAACAATTGCTGGGCGAAGGAGGAATAACCTCGAGCTGAAGCCTGTGTTCGAACTCACGGCGGGCGACTTCCAACCTTCGCGCAGTGAGCCCCCGTGGCCTGGCGGCGACAGGTGGGCCGGTGGTGCTGACATGAAGCGTCATCTTGTGTTTCCCGGGCCGCGCATAATTTCGGTATTCGTGAGTTGCGGGTACTCCGCAAGTGTCTTGTCGTACGTTGAGACCGGCCGAAACGTACGGATGCCAGATCAGGTCACGTTGGACTGCAGCGCAATTCAATCAAGGGATGTGACGTTATCGCTTAGACGCCGATCGTGAACACTCACATTTAGGTTGAAATGGCTGAGGAAGTCCGCTCCCAGTATGGCATTGGTGGCGTCAACGATCACAAACCCCCACCTGTGTAAACGATGGAGTCCGATGTATGGCGTTATTCACTGGAGTCAATACGACGCGATGACATCGTTGTTCACTGCGTGGAGCTTTGGTGGGGGCTTGCTACATTGGCGATCCGCGGCCGTGGTGGCAACGATAGACAGCCCTGATGCGGTGTCGACGAGAAGGCGGGTATCTGGTAGACAATGAAGAATAGGTGATTTCATATGAAAAACAGCGCCAAAAAAGACGGACAAGGCAGGACACAGGAAGAGCGCTGACTGCCAACAACACGTTTATGAACTCTATTGTTATTATTATGAACTTTATTAACGTTATTATTATTAGCTTCTAAGTTCCTTAGAAATTAATCGGTTTGGCCTGTGTCCACTGTGTGTATGGCTACATTTGTATTGTTTAATGCTATTGACGCATGCGCAGAAAGAGTTAACCGACGGTGACTCTCCTTCCCTTTCTTCTTTTACTCTCTTTGTGCCCGTTGCGAATTGCATATATTTGCGCAGGCTTCAATAAAGATGTCGTTGGCAGTCAGCGCTCGTCCTGTGTCCTCCCTTGTCCGAGTTTCTTGACTCTGTTTTAAATATGAATGATCCGTACCAGCTAGCTCGCACTGAAACCCTTCTGAATAGGCGACTTCCTCGAGGGCCGATATCGCATGCCGTCTTTAGCGACTGGCCGGAGCGTTTCTCGTCCACGAACAGGGCTGTGCGCAGCAACTTGCTTGTTCGCAAAAGCGACGGTGGTACTAGCAGAACCGCCGCGGTGAGACTGTGAAGCCGAGTGGTAGCGCCGAAGTTGGTCGTCAGTGTTGCCACGCATCGTCAGCTACTCCAGTGCAAAGCTACGGCGGTTGACTCTTTCCTCCAGGCAAGAGAGTCGGTCTCCTGGTCCGAGGCTCTCGCAGCAGCGATAGGTAGCTGTGTCACAGAGGAGCAGTCGAACAACATTGCGTAACCAAATGCGGCGCAAAAGGCGCAGCGCGCGGATCGGACAGTTTTGGAGCGCTGCAAACATACTCCAAGCTTGTCGGTACGCCAGCATCGTTGCATCGAGTGGCAGTCATAGCCAAGGATGAATGATATTCATAGAAACCCGGTTCCTTTCGGCCACTGAATCATTCGACGACCTTGCAAGTGCTTTTCTTTTAATCGTCCTTGCTTGTTCTTGTCGTAGTGCTTATGGTGTGCACTCTTTTGCAACGTCTCTCCTCGAGTGTTTCTACATTTGCATACTTTGAAAGGTTTTGCACATTACGTGTGTTGACACAGAACCTATTCTCCACCTCCCTCCCTTATTTTCGCCATCCTATGTATTCATGTCTCCGTCGAACCATGTAGCGAATTTCTGTGCCGCAACGCAAGCAAATCAGATGCTTTTCTCTCTGCGTGAGTCGCGACATTTGCCGACAACGCCGCCACAATTCAAAGGCCATTCGTGCGCAGATTGTTTCTCACAGATGAAACAGGGAAGGGATAATATGTGTGTTAGACTCGTGCGTGATGGTGACGCTAACGTCCAGATATACTTATGGCTACGATAGCAACGGAGCAGCAAAGCGTTCCGTTTTACATATTGCGTGTACAGTAAAAATTCTGACAGTAACCATGCCCCCCAGCCTTTCCTTTTTTTCTGCTTCTTATAAATGCTATAAATTACTACTACTGCTGCTGCTTCTATAACTGCCATATTACTACAAAACGGAAAGAAGATGGAAAATCTGGAAAAAATGGCGCAAGACATATGCACGTCCAATAGCGCCAGTTGTTAAAGCGAAGCTTTCTTTGCCTCACCCTTCGACTTTCCGAATACTGCTACTGCTGTTGTCTATGTCTGGCTCACCGCGCCGGGGCATAGTTCAGAGCGCGTGAATACATACCAGGAGCGCGGTAGAGAGTAAAGGAGAGGCAAGAAACTAGTTTGGACCGTTGCACCATGTATTATGTTCACAATGACCTCTGGAGCTCACTGGGCGTTGTCGCATTAGCCTCTTGACAGCTGTAATAATCCGTGACCCCCGCTGAAGCATTGAAGGAAATTGCAGCGCTTACGTTTCTAATAACGTGCAAGTCCAATATACGTGCAATATAGAGTGACAGAGAGGAGGGGGAGAGGAGGTACCTAATGGGGAAGAACCGATGCTGTAGTGACAGGAGTAGGTAAGAGCATTGTCATTCTCCACTCGCAGTTCCCATGCAAGCGGGAGGGAGAGTACTGGGAAATGGTGACGTGAGAAAGCAAGGAAACGCTGCTGTGGTTGCAGGCAAACGGGATAAATTTAAGTTCCAAGGTACGATACGGTACGTTTCTGCTATTTCTGAAAAATAAACACCATGCAAACCAGTAAAACGGACAAATTACACAGGGCGTGCCGCATGAGAGCCGCATTAAAGCGCACGGTAGGATCTAGGCGACGCCACGCAAGCGGTCACATGTCCAATCAACACTTCTGTGCCCACCACGGCAGTGTGCAGCTGTAGCATTGTCTTAGGTCCCGGATTTGATCCCGACTGCGCAGCCGCATTTTGGCGGAACGAAATAAAAAGAAAACGCTCGTCCACCTAGATTTAGGGTTACGTCAGAGGACACCACCTTGTCAATAATAATCTCGAGACCACCCATACGTTGTTTCTCATAATTACATCGTGGTTTCGACACGTACATCCCCATAATTCAAGTAAAGTTTAATACTTCTGCCCCGATGCGATGTGCCATGTGAGGCAATGCCAATGCTCAACCACCTGAGAAGTTATTAAGTATGGCGCAGAGCAACGCCTCAAGCAAACACCTCCCCATGTGTGGTCTGTGTACTACGCAGACAAACAGCACTGCGGCAAGCAAGATAACATGCATCATCAACTCACCACCCTCGTGTTTGGCTAAACGTTGAAGAAATGAAACATGTGCTGTCATCATCACCGTAAATTATTGTCAATTAACGCGAACAGCACAGAAAGCTTCGCTTACGTCGATTCCCACAGTGCGTCGGAGCCGCATATTTTGTGTTGTCAAATTCATATACATAGAGATGAGGGACTAAAGTATGGAAAATACATGATGTCCTTATAGCAAAATATTGCGCTAAATCTTTCGTTAAACTTTTCTTACAATGAGTACTACTCACAGCAGCGATCAGTTACAACTACACATAGACACGCAATCGTCCTTGTCCGGTGAGCCATTCTGCAGTTGTCAGTGCTACTCAGGGCATTAGAAGGCGAAGGTAACATTGCCGAGCGTGCAATAACAGAGATATATAAAATCAAATTTCTCAAAAAACAAACGTGCCATGTCTCCTTTATTGCACCACGAGATTCTGTCGTCCCGCGAATATAAGTTAATTACTTCGCATCTTTATTATTTACATACTGATCATTTGAAATTAGTGTAAGATCCCTAATTTTCATTAATAAGCAACTCGTAATCCATTTCGTGAGTAGGGCCTATCAGAAATTACTGATCTCCGACACCACTAGGCACACTTCGTGTTTACTTAGTTTTCTGTTTTTCCTTTTCAGTTAATCTAACTGGTACGTAGAATCCACATCTTATTCCTGTATTCCTTTGCTTCTTGAAGGGTAAGTATGTGCTTAATGGCTAATACTTATTTGTGGTGTTTACCGTCCCAAAAATCTACAGTGTGTTCAGCCAACTGTCGTAGTGGAGGGACCCGGATTAACTTTGACCGAAAACAAAGTGCATGAACCTTTCTGCATTTCACTACACCTGATTGCGACCGCTGCGGTAGGGAATAGAACCCCCGACCTTGTGCTCAGCAGCACCTCGTGACGAAGCACCTCGTCTGCCAGTCAAGGTGTTATGTCTACCTTTTAAGATGACAGCATCCCAAGCATTTGTCGCTGAAATATTACCGTTCGGTAAAAAGCAACATCATGTAAGGAAAATACATTAATATGTATTTCCGGTCGTGTGCTTTCCGGTCATGTGCAGACGTCAACGGAGCCCTACGTCACGTACATTCAGGACGTATTGGCGCTTTGCCGCAAAGTTGACGCATACATGACTGAGTCCGACAAGGTCTCCCACATCCTCAAAGGCATTGCCGATGACGCCTTCAACTTGCTCGTATTTAACAACGTGGTGACGGTGCATGCAGTTATAAAAGAGTGCCGCCGCCTGGAACTCGCTAAAAGCCGACGTATCGACCAACAGTTTGCCCGTCTGCCCAACACCCCAGCGACATCTTCCTGTGCCGACGCTCCTCGTCCCAACAACACTGGCGATGTTACCAGTATTGTCCGGCGTGAGATCGAGGCCGCCTATCCGGCTGCCTTCGACTCCAGCCCCTCCAATGCACCTGCAGTCACTGTTTCCCTGATCCAGGCCGTTGTCCGCCAGGAGTTCGCCAACATGGGTATTCACACCATCTGCTCAGCCCATCGCCCTGATACCCACCCGCCATCTTCGATTCCGCCCCGTCCCGCACCTTCTTACCCACCACGTTTCCGCAACCCCTCTGAATGGCACACTGCAGACGACAAGCCACTTTGTTTTCACTGCCATCGAATTGGGCACATTTCTCGGCACTGTCGCAGTCGCTGGAGTTCCCCGAACCAGTCTACATACACTGCCTACTCTCGCCCCCCAGGTGGCCTTTCTCGTCCCTATGCTGCCCGCTTAGATAATGCTGCCACCGATTCTACTGCGCCGAACCGCCCCTATTCTCGTTCGCCTTCACTCCAACGACGACAATCTCGCTCCCCCCAGCCCCGTTGCTCCTATTCGCCGACTCCCTTCGGACGCCGCTCCCAGCCGGAAAACTAGACGATGCAGCGCCTCGAGGTGACGCTGCATTGCTCCATACGCCGCCAAATCCTCTTCTGACGTTGCCCACTCATCTGAACCTTCTTAACGTGCAAGTCAACGGTGTTCCTGTATCTGCTCTCATAGACACTGGGGCGTATTTGTCGGTAATGAGCGCTGAATTCGTAATCGGCTGAGGAAAATAATCACGCCCGCCACGACGCCTGTTGTCCATGTCGCCAATGGCGGGATAGCCCCTGTAATTGGTATGTGTGCTGCCCGCGTCTCCTTCGCCGATCGCTCCACTACCGTGCTATTCACAGTCATCGCTCAGTGTCCCCATGACATCATCCTCGGCTTAGACTTCCTCTCCGCACATTCTGCTCTCATCGATTGCTCCGCCAGTACTCTCCGCCTCGACCTGCCTGTTCTGGATCCCGCTGAACAACACCCTACTCGCTTCAGTTCCGTCGACTTCGTTCGATTGCCACCTTCGGCACTGACTTACGTTGACTTCGTGTCATCACCACCAGTCCCCGACGGTCACTACATCGCGGCTCCTATGCAAGACGTCCTCCTTACACACGGGATCACAGTACCTCATACAGTTTTATCTATTACGGAGAATTGCGTCTGCCTGCCAGTGGTCAATTTTGGCTTGACGACACAAGTGCTGCCACGCGGGATGTCTCTGGCCCAACTTTGCTCTTTCGAGGATCACTCTGTAGCATCGATTTCAGTAGACGACAATTCAGCCGATCCTCCTCTACTATCGCAATCGGCAGCTTGTACCATCGCCAACTTACAGAAAATGATTGCACCCGACATGCCGTCCGAGCACGCTCGTGCGCTCTACCGCGTTCTCATTTCCTACCAAGATATTTTTGACTTTAACGATCGTCCTTTGTCCCAAACAACAGCTGTTAAACAACGCATTAATACCGGCGGTGCCCCTCCTATTCATCGCCGCCCGTATCGAATATCACCGGCTGAGCGTCAAGTTATTCACACCGAAGTTCGCAAAATGCTTGCCAAGAACATTATTGAACCGTCATGTAGTCCATGGGCGTCACCTGTTGTGCTGGTAGAAAAAAAAGGATGGCTCATGGCGGTTTTGCGTGGATTATCGGCACCTTAACAGGGTTACCAAAAAGGACGTGTATCCCCTACCTCGGATTGATGACGCCCTTGACTGCCTTCACGGTGCTCGCTATTTCTACTCTATTGACCTTCGCACCGGCTATTGGCAGATTGCCGTGGACGATCTCGACCGCGAGAAGACTGCCTTTGTAACACCCGACGGTCTTTATCAATTCAAAGTGATGCCGTTCAGTCTATGTAACGCTCCTGCCACTTTTGAACGCATGATGGACTCCCTTCTTCACGGTTTCAAATGGTCCACGTGCCTGTGCTACTTGGACGACGTTATAGTATTCTCCCCGACATTCGCTACGCACCTCGAGCGCCGCTCAGCAGTCCTGGACGTTTTTCGGCGAGCCGGTCTGCAACTCAACGCATCGAAGTGTCAATTCGGCCGTCGCCAGATTACCGTCTTGGACATCTCGTTGACGCGAACGGAGTGCAACCGGACCCAGGCAAGATTCATGCAGTTACGCACTTCCCTGTTCCAGTATGTCAAGGAAGTGCGCAGCTTCATCGGTCTTTGCTCGTACTTCCGCCGTTTCGTGAAAAATTTCGCGGCCATAGCACGACCACTAACCGAGCTTTTGAAAAAAGACGCCCTTTTCCAGTGGGGCGATAAAGAGGTCTCCGCATTCTCGCATCTAATCGACCTTCTCACAACGCCTCCCGTTCTGGCCCATTTCGATTCTTCTGCGCCTGCCGAAGTCCGTACTGATGCCAGTGGTCACGGAATTGGCGCAGTACTGGCACAACGCCAGCGTGGCCACGACCGTGTTATCGCTTACGCCAGCAGGCTCCTCCCGCCCGCGGAGGGCAACTATTCCATCACTGAGCGTGAGTGTCTGGCCCTAGTTTGGGCGGTTGCGAAGTTCCGCCCATGCTTACATGGCCGACCCTTTTCCGTTGTCACAGACCATCACGCGATTTGCTGGTTATGCTCATTGAAAGACCCTACAGGAAGACTTGGTCGCTGGGCCTTACGCCTCCAAGAATATTCATTTACTGTCACCTACAAATCTGACCGACTACACAAGGACGCTGACTGCCTGTCTCGTTACCCGGTAGACGAGCCTGACGACGCCGACAGTAGTACCGCCGACGGCATTTTCTCTGTGTCTGCCTTCGCTAACATCGCCGATGAGCAGTACCGAGACCTATCGTTGCGAGTACTCATCGAGCGTCTGCGCTCTACACATACCGACGCATCCGTTCACCGATATGTCCTCCAGGGCAGCATTCTGTACCGAAGGAACTTCCTCCCTGATGGCCCTGATCTTCTTGTCGTGCCAAAACATCTACGACAGACTGTGCTCTTTGAGATGCATGACGCCCCCACTGCAGGACATCTTGGGGTAACCCGCACGCACGACCCCGTCCGCCGCCGCTTCTATTGGCCTGGTCTCGCTCGCTCCGTCCGACGCTATGTGGCTGCCTGTGATCCCTGCCAGCGTCCGAAAACACCTCAGGTGCTACCTTCCGGTCATCTCCAGCCGATCACCGTCTCTGTGGAACCGTTCTTTCGTGTTCGATTAGACCTCCTCGGTCCCTTTCCCATGTCATCCTCTGGGAACAAATGGGTAGCCGTCGCAACTGATTATGCCACCTGATACGCTATCACGTGGGCTCTCCCTACCAGTTGCACCACTGACGTCGCGGACTTTCTCTTGCGTGACATTATCTTAGTGCATGGCGCCCCGCGACAGCTGCTTACTGACCGTGGTCGTAACTTCCTCTCGAAAGTTATCGCCGACATTGTGCGTTCCTGCTCTATTCAACAGAAGCTGACTACCTCATACCATCCTCAAACCAATGGCCTGACAGAGCGGTTAAACCGTACTCTTACCGACATGCTGTCCAAGTGCGTTTCGAAGGACCACCACGACTGGGATGTTGCCCTTCCTTACGTCACATTTGCTTATAATTCTTCCCGGCACGACACCGCCGGATTTTCTCCATTTTATCTGCTCTACGGTCGCGAACCGACCTTACCCCTTGACACGGTACTTCCTCCTGCTGCGACCTCAACAACCGAGTATGCGCGCGACGCCATCACCCTCGCCGACCATGCACGCCAGCTTGCCCGTGCTCGACTGACGGACTCGCAAACCACGCATCAGCGTCAGTACAACGCCCGCCACCGTGACGTACAGCTTTCGCCTGGTGCACTCGTGCTCCTGTGGTCGCCCTCTCGTCACGTCGGACTTTCAGAAATGCTCCTTTCGCGATACACAGGGCCCTACCGCGCGCTGCGCCAGGTGACGCCTGTGACGTACGAAATTGCTCCTGTGAGCTCAACCTCGTCATCTATTCTGGCATCTATTGAAGTCGTGCACATCACTAGGCTCAAGACCTACTACACTGCTTCAGAGTCCGGCCTTTAGTCGCTCCGGGACGGCGCTTTTGCCGCCGGGGGTAGTGCTACGGGATAGTATTTCCAATGACGAAGAGCCGAGCAGTAAGAAGACGACGACGATTGGAAGCTAGCGCGGGCTGTGGCCTCTTGGCCAACTGCGGCGTATTGCCTTGTAAATATACTTGTAAATAGCTTTTCGTCGGTGTCTTCCTACGTAACAATATAAGCAGTCACATTGGTTTCAAAGTTCGTGCTACAATAAATTTAAACGTACCTGTATGGTGAATAGGCCGGTATGTCAGTGCAATTGAATGATCATTACTTCCTGTAAATAGCGAACAGAGAGTCGTCAATTGAGAAACCTTAGCGTGCAGGCCACCAGCCTTCAATATACGAGGCCTCGAAATAGCTGCCCGAAACAGGTAGGAACGCGGCACCGCTTTTCTCGGGAACAGTGCCGCAGACTCGTGGGTCAAGCATCCAGTAGCGCAACGGCGAGTAATAGCATTCCTAACATTTTTTCAACAAATACAAAGCCAGTGGACCTTCGTCGCACTAAGCGCTACGTCTTTCCCTGGTACTCACTGGCACTGGCACTACAATGAAAATACGAAATGATGTGTCGGCGCTAGGTTAGGACTCGAACCCTGCTCCATATGGTAGCGTGGCGGAGGCTTCGGGTTGAAGAAACCAGAAGCTTGGAAGCTAGGAAAACGATAACTAGCATGTTTACTGGCACTTGCACAAAACGTATTTACATGATTGGATAAAAAAAAACAAAAAAAATGAAATGTTTAGCAACGAGCCTCTGGATGAACCTGACTTTCATGACCCAGAGCAGCTTATTTTCGATCCGCACCGCCAATATAACACCTGTGTTCGAGGACTCCGTCCTGGCGGTAGCCAATCACATACAGGTCACCACCCACCAGGACGACAGCCAATGAAGAAGCACATCCTACCCTGTCGCAGAACCTGCGATACACCCCCCCCCCCCATGTTCCAGTGGACGCAAAGGCGGAAAGAGGGTCTGGACATGGAATAGAGAGGATATCATTTACTCCCAACTGGTGTTCTCCGCTGCTTCTCAGTAGAGTGCAGCCAGCACTTCGTGGCAGTTTTCTTCCGCAAAACATCCACAAGTTCTTCGCGTCGTCTCGGCCTCTCCTGGAGTGGCAAAGCTTGCTTCCTTTTGTCGCGCTTGTTTCTCCGACCAAGGGAGCTCGTTACGCAAAAATTAACAGCACCCAGCATCGCGTGGGAATTTTCCTTCGACTATCTTCCCAGCGTGGCTCTCGCATTGTGCTCTTGCGCGTGACGAACAACATGTTCCCTACGGTAGTCGTAACAATGCCCAATGCAAGCTTTCGTCGTCAGAACATTAGTACTAACTACTCATAATTTATTTTATACAAAATTAGGAAGGGGGGAAACTAAGGGAAATCAGTCCTGACCACCCTGTAACTGTCTGGCTACATTTGCTGACACCTGAAGGGCGGCCGGCAATGACGGTGGGCTCCACCTAAGTGGGCGGAAAGGAACCAGGGAAGAGGTAGACTGCGATGAATGGAACTATTAACACAAAGTGCAATATGAAAATATAAATAAACAACTCAATAAAACAACACATAAAATGAGTAAATAAAATATAACAAAATTAATGCGGTGACGCCAACAAGAAACACAACAATTCGCTTGTGCTTGAACTTCGGTGGTGTATTTTTTAACCAAGAGCCGCACACAGGCACTGTTTATGCGTTATTGGTTGAAACTTTTACGTTCGTTCACAAAGCAGACTTTGACATTCACTCGCGAATGACTGCTTGGAAGAGCGGATGTTGCAAGAATCCAAAAGATGAGAGGGGGAACGAAATAGAGAATTATGACAAAAAGAATCCTTGATGATTATCTAACTCAATATGAAGCATATCTCCAGTGCATGGGGCGCAAAGCGAGAACGGCTTCACGTCCTCCCGGGGAACTATTCACTCGAGGATCGTCTCACGCGCGGGTCGCGACACACTGGCAACATTCGATAGGAACCGGAGGTGGTCACAGACGATACAGGCCACACCAGATTCGTCTTCGACAAAGTGGTCTTGAAAGTACACGTGAGAGTCCCTCAAGTAACGGTCCTCCAATCGGCGCCGCTTGGTCTCGGCGGTAATACTTAAGAAAATCTCGATCCGTCTCGGAAATAAGTCTCGCTAATTTTTCAGAATATAAAGTTGCTGCTGCAAAGACAGGCGCCGGTCTATGCTTAAGAGTGCGGGAATTCTTTCAAGGCATCTCGCGCGTGTGCTTCATAACGGTATATTCACGACCACTGACACCAAGTTGTTTTATCGAGTCTGTGCTCGCAGCCCTTCTGGTCGAGTGCTTACGCAGTTATTTATTTTTAAAAGCTTGATGCATGGGTGCAAGGTAAAGAATGTTTAGAAAATTGTACAGCCAATACTTTGGGACCACCAAAGCTAGCAAAGCGTGTTTCATCAGAGCTTCGCAACTTACATGGATCGAAACACACGCTGCTTCCGCACACCGCATGGTACACGTGGACACCTTGGAGTGTTGCCACCTTGTAGATACCTTAATATAATACAAGACTAGAGATACAATAACAACACAGAGCACGTATGTTACGTTGCAACAATGTCCAGACTTGACTGGGCTCCTATTTAGATTGTGGGCAGAGCTAGGACACGGCCTCCTCTAGACCCGTCGCCGTTTAATAGTCAAAGCTTAGTAACGACACATTAGGAAGTTTTTTAATGGCAAAGACATGTCGAAACCTCTCAGGAAAACACCAAAACTTGCTGCTCGTCAACAGCACGTTCACTGTCCAACCTCCAGCGTGATCTCATGTACCTCCATGGCACCGGCCTATAGACGGCGCTGGGATCGCCAGACGGAGGCATGCTCCATAAATTGGTATATTGCGCAAGTTACTTCTCTATTTGTTTATGCTTCTTTTTTGTGTGTGCACGTGATTCCGTTCTTGCGTTTCATTTGATCTTACTCTCTTGATTTGCTTTCAATCTTTTTCATGTGTTTGTAGCGGGATTCTAACTGAAATAAAACCCCCACTGAATCCCATGACTTGCATTCTTCCACTGGGAACTCGTGAGCGGTGCCTGTTTTGCTAACAAGGCAGCCTGCAATTATTCCAATGCGTAGAAACTGCAGTCTTCCTTATCGCATATGAGGAACGTAATAAAAAACATGACCCTCTTCATGCTGCGTATGGAACCGAGTTACATTCATTGCAATCCCTATGCATAACTCCGTCGTTGATAACGGTACCGCGCTGAGTGAGAGCACTTTTTGTTTGGATAACACTGAGAGCTGAAGTGTCGCGTTTCTCCCTAGCTCCATGCGCTCACAGAGGAGCCATCTGCTGCAGTGGAAGCGCGCCGCGCTCTTTAGTCCCTCCCAGTCACGGCACGTCTATGGCGAGCCATGCGAGGACGAAAACGCTGGCTGGTTATTTAATAAGCCTTCGGTTTCCAGAGGCGCGAATCAGCTGCAGTTGGTTTGGCTCGAAAACGAAGCCAAGCCGACACACTACCCACGGTTCGCTCTATCTCGGTGGGTGCTGGCACTAGGACATGCAATATGAACGTATGTGAAGTCATACTTACTTTTGAAAGCGAAACTAAAAGATCAACATGTTATAATACAAGCTATTGCTTTCCTGACCATCAAAAAATGATATTAGGCAATATTCTATAGTATAGTCTGAACATTGATAATAACGATTAGTATTCGTACAAGACATAATTCTTCATGTACCGAGTTTTGAATAACTGTTCTTCCTTTTTTAACTCAATTCATGGCTTATCCCACGTAGCATGTTGAAGCATAACAAATGGCAGCAAACGAAACCAAACCAAACGACCGGTCGGTGAGCATTGCAAAAGAGAGAAGGTGACGTTCTGTATTCGGCTATAGTACACCAGAGAGAAAAAGAATGCCTTTAATGAAATTCTTGAGCTGACCTACGTTGCCTTCTTCTTGCCTCGAGCATTTGGCACTGTGCGCAAGTGCGCCAGCGTTGCGACGCAGACGTCTGTGGTTGAAAATCTTTCACAGATAAATTGCAGGGCATTGTATCGGGGGGTGCGCGACCTGGTGCTGCATAGACCTTGGAATTAATCAACGGCTGTGGCTTTGTGACTTAGTCCGCCTCACTGTCCGCGCCATCTGGTTCACCAACATTGTGTCCCGCTTCTAACCAGTGACCAACTTTTCTGAAAGGGGGGCACTCGGGCTGAACAGTTGTCGGCATGTCTTACAAGCGTAGATCCACCTGCAGGCTACTGCAACCTCCGGCTCCTCTTAGAGCTTGGGAGAAGCACTGTGCTTCTTTAGGGACTGTTTGCAACCGGCTATAACAAGGAGCATTAACTATACGCTACCGTTGTCGCGAACGTGGGCAGGGACCCGCGACTTCTTGAGCAGCCCAGTCAACTGCTGTTCTCGTTTGCAGCAGTTTCTTTTTGTTTGCTTTTAAGCGAATATCCTTGCCTACCGTGACAGCTATTCGTTATTTAACCGAGGGATGAGCTGCGCGCAAATAAAAAGAGGGTTTGCGGAGGGGTCGATTCACAAGGCTGAAAGTAAGTAACTGGGGCCGGAGAGACTGCAGCCATGGTGAAGTGGTGGAGCGTCCGCCTCAACAGCGCGAGATATGGGGTTCGAATAGGCTCTCATTCCGAATGTGGCGGCTATCGCGATTGGCGAGGGTATCTGGGCGCCACCACCAGAGCTTCGGCGAAATAGTCGACCATCCACTGCTGCTGTGGAAGGCAGACGAGTGATGCCGATCGGCACCGACCGGTATAATATTGTTACGTGGCAAGACGCAGACACGACGCTATATAGAATTATATTCACAGATCGATACGCTGCACTTGACGAAAAGACTACAGCCCGTGTTAGCCGCAAATCGTCGATGTCATGTTCGCCCCACTAGCCTCTTCGTCCTCAGACATCGAGACTACTGGTCCGTAGCAATGGGTAAATTTCTGCTCCAAGCCATGTGCTCGGCATCTATGGGAATTTCAAACGCTTGGAAAGATATCCACCTATTTGGAAGGTGGCGGCCTGAAAAATTCATACCTCTTTATCTGTTATTTAGTGTTTTCTTTGTTTTGATTATTACACAGCAAGTGTAGGGGTCTGTACAAGCCTCTCCCAAGGAACGCATTCCTGAAAAGTCAAACACCTGGCCGTGGAATTGGTCAGTTTGCACGCGTCTTATAAAACGCTGGGTGTTCGGTGGCGAGGATCGAACCACTACCTCTCGCAGCTGATCCAGATGGGCTGCAAGTGGACCGAGCTGCGCTGACGTCACGCAGCTGTCAAAGAGAAGATGTAGGCTGGCGAATAGAGATGATGACTTCTGCTTGCGGTGCGCTTCTACTTGATTAGCTTGAGGTCCATCCTCGATGATCCTGCCGGCGTGGAAACGGCTACTAAAATATGTCGCCGAAATGAATATTCAGCGAAAACAATTGGGCAGATTGGCGTCGTTAAACCGGATAAATTAAAATAGTAATAATGCCTGAGCGTACTTTGGTACCTCACATACTATCTATCTATCTATCTATCTATCTATCTATCTATCTATCTATCTATCTATCTATCTATCTATCTATCTATCTATCTATCTATCTATCTATCTATCTATCTATCTATCTATCTATCTATCTATCTATCTATCTATCTATCTATCTATCTATCTATCTATCTATCTATCTATCTATCTATCTATCTATCTATCTATCTATCTATCTATCTATCTATCTATCTATCTATCTATCTATCTATCTATCTATCTATCCGTTTGCCTGCCTGGCTATGCTTGTGTTGAACCGTTTTCACGCCTACCTGGGTCATTGGGTAGTAAGCGTTCAAAGCAGTAGCCCATCGGGCTGCGTCACTGAGGCAACAAGATTCTAAACAAACAGTCGGACTAGCTTAACTCTCTGCGTATGTGACAATCTGTACAGGCGTTTTAGAAGCACTGACTGTTGGGCATACTGGTAATTCATACTCAAGGGAGAATGGTGCATATGAATAGGGACGAGGTGTTTTCTATCTCGTCCCTCTTCGTTTGCGCACTTCTCTCTTGTGTACATACTCGTCGCTCAAAGAACCTCTTTCACGTCGTTCTGGGTCAGTGTACGCACGAGTCTGAGTAGGTAACGCTGTACGCAGAAGTGCTTTGACGTCGATTGAAGGGCAGGATTTCTGCCACTCGGTCTCCAATGAACCTTTCTGACGATAACTCGGGTCACTGGCTATGCCGCCAGTGCGCCTGTGCCACTTTTCAGTGACGCGTCTTTGACGCCAACCTTGGTAAATCGGCGTGTGTCACTGGGATTGTGCCGCTCTAGAATGAAATGGAAGAATCCTTCAAAATCTATGATGCTGAGCAGAATCAAACCCACGTCACGAGGGATCATCACGGGTAGCAACCAGACGCATTAGCAGGCTTCGCCACAAAGGCTCTGCGCATGGGCCGCCTTTCAATAAACGGTTTTCACGCCGGTGCTTTAGCGAACTTGGCCATGAATTAATCAGTTACTTACCACTCTTCAATGGCCCTCTGCGAGGCAGTGCCCTCTCGCCTGTTCGGTTTACTGAGTATGTGCCGCTGAGTGTGCGGCACGCAAGGGAGCAATGCTCAGCGTTCACGGGCACCGGCGCAACAGGCTTCTTGTCTCGGAGGCCACGCCCGGACTACTTGGCAGTGCCACTAAACAACACAGGATGTGCAGAAAAAAAGCACGAGAGGAGCCGGGTTGCCGCATGTCGCGTTTCTCACCGTTTGTGCGCATGGGCGGCCTATGAATTTAGGAGGCCACCCTCAGGCTTCGCGGTCGTGGTGCTAGATGGCGCAGAGTGTTCTTAGGGAAGCGCAAAAAAGGAGTCCCGCTTCAGTACACGCCCCTAACATAATTCGTTTCATTGGTGGTAATACGTTGTGTCACTGTATTGATTCAATGCTAACGCATTGCCGTCGAAAGTCGTCGTGAGATGTGTCCTCCCATAATTTTTTTTTTGTGATTGAAGAGTGGCACACACGCAATGGCACATACCCAGTAACGCAAGAGGGCGACGATAAGATTCACGAGAGAACAGCATATATCCGTTTACACATACGCAAGCATCCAACTTTATGTTAATGAGGTTATTTGAAGAGCCACGCATACCCATATGACGCACCTAACTACCCAAATTAAAACCACAGCTGCTTATTAACCCGAAAGCCTTAAGTGGCCCGTTGCAAAGGCTCATAACTAAAAAACGCGGCGTCTGGTCGAGATCAACTGTAGGCCGACCGGCACACCGAGAAAGCTGCCCTTGTCCAAGGACTCGAGATTGGGACCTAGGCTGAGGTACTGTAGGCCCCGCCCCGCACAAATCGCCGGATATCTTCAATAAAGTTTTCACTAACTTTAGTAGAATGGCACAAAAATATCATCGGCAGCAATAGCTCATAGCCCCGTAAGCATGCAAGAGATGCAATGGCTTATATCCCCTGAAGGCAGATGCTAAAAGCGCTTAGCAAAATGAAGCCAACAGTGCATGCATCGATCGAAATCTGCCATACAACACACACTACAGGATACGTTTCAATAAAGAACAAGCCTAAAACAAGCATCCGAACCATCAATAAAGCACCGCACACTCCCTTTATAAACAAACTTATAACATTTATGAACATGTATTGTAGCTCTAATAAATTCAATGCACGATGACTTCGACATCTAAATGGCCAGTATAGAGAAAAAGCAAACGTTTAGTACATGAGACCACAGCGGCATTGCGGCTAACTATACCGCCAGGCAATATGCTCTATGCTGATTGTGGAAAAGATTTGCTGTCTTTCTTTACCTAACTTTTTTACATGTTCTTGTTGCTCGAACTAATGCACAAACCTCGCTCTTTTCTTACAGCGACGTGAAAATAGGATACTTTGGATGGTTAGAACGCCAGGCAATCTTAGTGGTGATGGAAGTAGATGGACAGCAAATAAATGTTTGAGAAAAATGCGCCTCTGTAAAACATTTCCTTCTGTATGAGTAGATTAAAATTATTCACTGAAGGTCAAGAACAAATCGGTCTTGCAATATACATTGCTAGAAACAACATAATATCAGTGTACAGCTTACAATATGAAAAAAGTGGCTTAACCCATTAGGGACCGGTTTCTTTCTTTTCTTGATATCTTGAAATAAATCATATATTAACTTATCATTGTACTAATAATTCACATGCAAAAAATTATTACTCTTGCCTAATTAGTTTTTGAAATAAAGCCCGTGACCATATGGTCACACTGGGCCCTTACGCTACAGCAAAATACGTGAAGTGAAAAACATTTATTTGAAGCCATGAAACATCACAAAAAACATACATAGCGAATAGACGAGCACTTATTTAGCGTGATATGGTTTAAATCATGGAATACACATGCCGTCGTCATACTTTGCGCATTTTGTGTGGACTGCGCTGTTGCAATTATCTCATGCACAGCTCCACATCACTACATGCCTGACCTATACAAAACATCATATTGCAAAAATTGCCATAGCACACTAGACGTACATCACTTGCTCTGGCCGCGTGGACGGACCCACGCAAACAAGGATCAAGAGTCCGCCAGGCTACAAGACGCATTACGCAGCACGGACCTGGCGGAGCAGCTCTGGGCTGTCCAGCGAGCCCACGATGCGTCCAGGGAGTTACAACTCCCGGTCCCAACGTGGGAGTAACCCGCTCTATGGGACCTTGCGCCCCGTAGGTCGCAGGACCTTTCAATAAAGTTACTCCATCCATCCATCCATCCACCTCTTGCCATTAGGTATTGGTGCAACAAAGTTGGTCACTTGGTCATACCGTGTACCAGTCAGGACATCACCAGTCTTTAGGATTCTGCGTTGACCAGGTCCTTTATGCTTATTGGCCCATCGCATCAGGTAGCTTTGTGCAATTTGCCCGCGGAATTCCACCTGCGTGACGTTGAACCCTTTGCTACGAATTAGCGCCCAAGCATTGCTGATAGAGACATCACAAAGTCAAGTGAAAATTGGCCATCAACACTTTTTGCCACGGATTACAATCCTGTGGGCGCCTACATTTGCATCAATCTGGTCCGTACCTCTCATAAAACTTGTACTGAGCAACAGTGTCTTTTGCGGGCCACCTCGATTTGCTTCTTCTGAACACGAGAGTACCTGTCTGCAGATGACATTGGCTCTACGCCGTGAATGATGCTTACGATCCTTACCACAGAATTGTCCAGAATTGTCCATCCAGCGGACAACAATTATCCCATTGTCGCTCAGCACGGGCTCTTCGTGCCCGCGAAGTTGGCGTTTGACGAATTGTGGTCGAGCGATAAGGCACTCTTTGGGAACACGATTCTGCTTCACTGTGCCCGTGCCTTCGTAGCCCTGCGCCTTGAGATGCCTGAGTAGCTGCATGCCTGTGAATAAATTATCAAAATAGAAAAAGAAAGGAAGGTCGTGCGTCTCTGCTTCGAGTTCATCCACCATTTGAAGAAGTGGCGCCGCTGCTTTTCCGAAGTCCTTTTCATATTTTTCAGATGTTCTTGGATCCCCTGCTTGCCTTGATACACTTTGAAGTTTACAAGGTATCCGCTCTTGGCGTTTAGGAAGCATACTTTATACCCGAAGCGGATAGGCTTTCCGCGTATAAACTGTTTACAGCCATCACGACCATAATACTCAATCATGCTTTCGTCATAGCTTAGGTGACGCACAGGTTGAAAATGCTCCAGAATCCTTGCTTTCAATAGTGCCATTAATGGACGCAACTTTGCCAACCTGTCACTAAGCGTTAGGCTTGCATTTCGCACAGTGCAGGAATTGCATTATCTGTACGAAGCGATTTCTTCGCATAGCATTGTAGGCCATCGTGTGGTGCATATCCAAGCCGCTGTCCCAATAGCACATTTTCCCTGGCAAGCGGTTATAGCCGGACAAAACCAGCACTCCAAGAAAACCTAATTCTTCTTTGGTAACGTCCGGATCTGGCATATTGAAAAATAACGCATAATTTTTTGTTTGTTCGACTAGCAGCTCCACGACGGCTTCGTCAAAAAAGAGTTCGAACAACTTAACAGGTGAAAAAGCCCCTGTAAGCAGCAAAGTTTGGGTAGGGAAATATGCCAAGGCTTTTCTGGAGATCACCGTTCATCCACTTAGAAGCAGTGGATAATTTTGCAGGAATGGCCGCATCAACTACGGCAGAAGAAACCTCTCATTTTCCGTCACGTTGCCCGCCTGGGGTCGTCATCGTCCGAGTCGGATCCACCAATACCGTGTCCGTCAGAGAAAACAGTTTCAGCGCCGGCTCATAGCTGCCGCCAGATTAGATTGTCAATGAGCCCGCCTGAGTCTTTATCGGCCGACTCTTCATCCGAATAGGTGCTAGCCTCTCGCGGCTTGATATAAATCACTGACACGTCGTCATCGTCTTCTTCGAGTCTCTTCGCTATTTATTCCAACATCAACCTATTCAGACATTAAAACAAGAAATAACCACTGCGGGAATGCGCCAGCAGCCGTGCAAGAGATGAGAATGCAGTTTTAAAAAAAATAAAAAGTTAGGTAGCCTAAAGGCCTAGCGTGACCATATGGCGACGTGCAAGATAACACGATCCTTGACGGATAAATCAAACATCAACCTCAAACTCAAACTTTCAAACTTTCAAACATCAAACTTTCAGAAATGCTCATCGAAGGTCACATATTCGAAGAGCAATATGGAGGTAAGGATATGGGACTATTGCTTAAATAAGTAGTGAAAAAAAAAACACATTACCCCTTGGAGTGATGCATGGCGACGCTACTCGCACAGCCACACTTATTCCCGCCTTTGCGAGGGGCTCCCACAACACGATTGACACCTTCTGCCACTTGATATCCATAAAGGGAACTCTCATCTGTCTAACGGCATGTCAAAGGCGATTTTGGTGCCGTTTTGTTAATCTTAATTAAATGAAATCCACTGTGCAGACTAACGTGACCATATGGTCACGCTGGTCTTTAATGGGTTAATTTTGGATCTTCGGGAAGGAATATTTCCAATATTAAGGAAACAAATTATGCGCAGGTTTTTTCTGCATGCGACAGCAGTGTACCAACAAGCAACTTAGGAAAAACAACAAATTCTCCCGCACCTTACTATATTCGCAGTCTTAACGAAGTGCAAAGCATTGGCAGCGATAGCAAAGTAGATGATAAGTTCCCTCAGTAGGGCTAGTTGTTCAATTCTGTTGGCCAAGTAAATAAGGTAAGCATTCCTCTACTGACCAAACAAGCACAGTGTCACACGCGCACAGAAAAATGAGAACAGGCCTTACTCAATCAGTGCGAGCACCCGTATTTACAGAGCTGGCATGATGACCGTCGACAACGCGGAGCGAATGCTTCCCTTTACGCCGCGCTTCACTTTTTTCGCCTGTGCCGCTGCTACTAAACCCGTAATATACCAACTGCAACACTAAGCGGTAAACAAGGGAACGCTCTTGATACCAGCAGGCATCCCTGTACGCACACACTTGGGCGCGCGGATCGCATATGCATTCAGCCACTCCTAGAGCCATGTGGCGAAACGGCTGTGCTGGCGGAGAAATGAGCTGACTTCTTCTAAAATATGATTGATACGGTGACAACTAGCCCAAAGCCCTCGGGAAGGCGTCACTGATCAAGCCACCATCCTTCTTAGCTCACAATCACACGCTTGCCCTCGCACCCTAAGCAAACAGCGCGCAGACCAGCCATCCTAATGCATCTCGACTTCATATGCAAAATGGCGGTTACAGTGACAGCGCAATTTCACATTGAATGTCAATATGATTGTCATCGCCGTAAAAGAGCTCTAAGCTCTTCAGCAATAACTGTGGTGCCTGCTGTCGGGTTACGGAAATAAACGATTCGGTGGACGTTGCACTACATTCACGTTTGTCGGTCCGCACGAATAACCAGTTGATGTTGATACAAGGCCTGTCTGAAAATTACACAATCCTATTTACTTAAGTAGTATTTTCCGACAGCCTAGTTCAGTCTCACTTTTGTAGTGCTGGTAATATTACGGGAAGGTTCATGAATCCAAAATATGTATTAAAGGAAGCATTGACGTACACTAAAGTATAGATAACTAGGGCACAATGAAATAGTGAAACAGCCCTTGGAAGTGGACAGACATTTTAGATTTATCCTGTATTCTCTACACTTCACAAAAACAAGCATTCGGTGATAAAACCACATGCAGAAGCGAGTTCATGATATGATTTTTCCTTTATATCGACAAAGCTCCATAATAAATCTTCCCTACATAAGCATGCTAGCAGACAACGCAGAGTTCTAGTTTATTTCACGAATCTAAATGTTTCTCCACAGAAGGAAGGTGTCTGCATCACGGGATGAAATATGTCATGTCGTACACTGCAAGCAAAAATGAGCCGAGATGGGAGTAAATTACGTCCTCTAGCACATGTCTCGATGGGAGTGTAATATACTCGGGTTAGGCGCGAGTGAAAATTTTACTCCCCTGCTAAACGGAGGTTTTCGATGGCATTAGAGGAGTATATGTTTACGTACATCGGGGAGCTTTTGTAGAAAGCTATAGGAGTATGGATTTGCATACATTGAGGAAGTTTTGCTGGGAACTATTGGAGCACATGTTAATCTCCTTCAAGGAGCTTATGCAGGGAGTTATGGTGAATATATTTGCATCCATCGAGGAGCTTTCCTAGGAACATTGGGAGTATATGTTCAAATCCGTCGAGGAGCGTTTTCAGAGAACTGTGAAATTGAGGCTTCAATCCATTGAAGAGTTTTTGCAGGGAACGATGGGAGTATGTTTACATCTATCGAGGAGCTTTCGCAGGGAACTGTGGGAGTATATGTTTGCATCTGCTGAGCAGGTTTTGTAGGCAACTATGGAAATGCTTTCTGACATTCTTGAGGGAGCCTTTGTAGTGTACTATGGGTGTATTTCCTTACACTGATTGGGGAGGTTTCGCAGGAAGATATGAAACTGTCCGCTTTGATTACTCAGCTAGTATGCCAATTACAGAATTATCAATATTGATTTTCCGCAATGGGAAATACACAATGTATCCGTTTCCAAGCTGGAAGGGGCAAACAAAAGTATGCAAGGTAATACTTCTTAGAAAATAAATTCAGTGCATAAGCAAATAGGCAAGGAAGAAATGGTCGACGCACGCACAAGCTATGAAATGTCCTTTTATTGTTTCTTGTCCGTGTGTTATTTGCCCAAACCACATGATACGAATAGAAAGCAACTCATCCAGCTGCCGGTTTATGCGAGGCCATATGAAATACATCAGAACTACATGAATACATGGATATCTGCCACAAGTGCATTAACAAGGTGCAATTGTCATTGCGGAAATAACATAGCACAGCATTCCGTGACATACCTACACTTGCGGTACTACAAAAGGTAAATCAGCGAGTAAAGAAGACATAATTTCTCGTTGATACTGACATGCGCAAGGCACTAAAACAGCAAGAACTGGGGAAGACGCCAACACATTTATTGCACTTCAAAACTAAATCATTAAGAAATCGAACGTTCTGGTGGGCAATAACACTGCCATTTTTACAGTAAGAAGCTGGCAGAGCGGATTAAATAAAAAAAGAGTTCAGCTTTGCATTCTGCCCCATATCACCAAAAGGCAAACATGGTGGCTAATGCAATTTGTTGGCCGTGTTGGTAAACTGACTTGGAAAGCATATTTGGCGCCAGTAAACACGGACAGAAGGGAAATGACACCACAATGCACTAACTTCAACAACTTGATTTTCAGGAAACACACACCTATTTATTCCATGCACAGTGGTGCCACCTCGTCCAAACCTTAACCATCTCAAAAATCTGTCTCCTTATCTAACAAGTCGACCAAAGGGGCACTAACACACGTATCACTTTTCCGACAGGTAGCCTGAGCCTCAATTATCTGTCGCACATCTTTATCTTTGTGCTTCGCAGGAACCCGGCAGGAACTATACACTGGTGCACAGCCGCATTCCTGACAGTGAGTTGACAGATGACCGTATTGCTTACTTTTCACGTTTAGGCTATGTTCCCGTAATCGGTCATTAAGACACCTTCCTGTCTATCCGATGCATTTTTTCCCACAGGACAGTGGGAGCTCATAAACAACAGCTTCTATGCAGCCCACTGGTGCTTTACGATGATTCGTAGAGCATCCGACAGCTGGCTTACGGTACGGGTCCGTTAATCGACATATTTTTGCCAGCTTTCCTGGCGCTGAAAAGACCACTTTTGTGCCCACCCGGCTTGCCATTTTCTTAAGACTATTTGCCGTTCTATACAGGTAGGGCACTACCGCTACCTTCCGCCTGCGTTCCGTCCGTTGATTTGCCGCGTCCGGAATTGTGCTATCTAACCCGCACCTTTTTAGCAGCCCCTCTACTACCAAAACTTGCACTGATTCCGGAAACCCTGCTGCTGATAACCTTCCCGAGTGATCCATAAGACTCGTGTAGATCTTATGGTGGCAAGATTTCTTTAACGCATTTCCAAAGCACAAGTTGGCAATGCTCCTCTTGACGAGCTTTGAGTGGGCTCACCGACTCGGCAACAGGGGATTATTAGCTCTAGGTTTATACTCCCATCAACTGTACCTTTCCATGAATTCGAGCTGAATATCTATGAAACCCAGCACGTTATCAGTTGGCCTACTTGGGGTGGACTATTTGAGGTGGACTACTGTGGACTACTTGTGACAACTCTTGGAAGCTTTGTTCTATGACTCCTGAGGAAGAATAAAAAAAGCAAAAAAATATTTGAGACAAGTATGCCAGTGTGAGAACGATGCTGCTATAAGAGATTTCTCAAACCATTTAGGAGAACTAGGGAACGAACTGCTGCCTGACAGCTTTGCTTGCCCAGAGGAACCATGCTGTTGTACTCCAGAATAGCCAAGGATGGTTGTTTGAGTGGTAGCCCGCATGCAGGCTAGTAGCGTCTTGGCGTCTGCTTTTACCGCAGCAACCATAGAAGCTCCTTGCTCATTTTTAACACAATTTTTAACACAATTTTTACCACAATGAAATATCAGAAACAACACTTATGAATTACTTGTTAAAAAACGGTGCAAGTAAACTCTGCTCAAACAATGCACATGCAGGGTAACCTTCACTTTAAAAGTGGTGATCATTACGTTTGGAAACAAATTCGTGCCTCCGAACCTATGTTGCGTTTACATTTAATGTAGCTGCAACGACTGTGTAAGTTCCCTTAACAGCATCGCTGAAAGAAGGTGAAAGCCTTAATGGTATTACAGATATTGCACATAATCAAATAAAATATTAACTTATTATAGACTGCAACCATTGTGAAACACCTCTTAGCAGTGTCGCTGTAAGACAATGAAGCGTCATGGCACAGCAGATATTGTACATAAAGGAAGAAGTAAATAAAAGGCACATATAAGGAATGAAATGTTCACTTGTACAAGAGAGAGGAAGCACGTTAAAAATCGCATTAAAATGGTATCAGGTATTGGTGTAAACATACCGTTCAGGACATTGCTACACTTGTGGTTTACGGGAATCATCAAGGGAAACATGCTGAAAGAATTAGCCAATTTCATGGCCTCCAAGACCAACAATGTCATACAGTGCCTCAAAGTGTACACTTCTGTTCATTTGTTTAATTAAAGTAAACAGAGTAGACATCCATTCAAGCCAGTGTACCTATCTCTTTTCCGGTTCGCCCTGTACTGTATTCACATGTTGAATACAAACCACCTTGACAAAGGACAGTAGCAACAGATGATATAATACAAAAAGCACAAACACAGTGCTGACTGACAACTGTATGAATTCGCTGCCATGCTTTCCCTTTCACACAATGCCATGAGTATCCAGCAGAGCACGTGAGATAATGTGGCGATCACGCCGGTTGGTGAAACGGAGAATGGAAGCGTGAGGTGAAGCGTTAAGCGTCAGACAAAAATGTAGAAAAAGGGGAGGAAGGCGTAGAAGCGGACATTGCTGACATGGACGATAAGCAAGACAGTCACATCTCCAGCTGTGCTCTAGACGTGCGAAGTAGTAGCTTCGAGGAACACGGACCGGCGAGGAGACGGTCGACGGTTGACCGGCAACAGCTCCAGCTCCTGAGCCCCTACTTGATAGTGAAGCACAGATCCCAGCTGTAGATATATTTCTTTACGCAGACGGAACGCTGGATTTCAAGGAATATGGTCCAACTGCGCTATGAGAAATGACAGCATGTGACTTTTATTCACCAGTGTGAAATTACTGACTAGTATTCTTCAACTAAAACTCTAGAATGTGTATTAGGATATACACCTGTAGAGGGCGATTTCACACTTCGACAAATGTCGCATTCAAGAAGCTTAGACGGTCACGTTGGTAATAGCATCGCCGGACCCTTTAATTAATGTTCAAGAAATGTGACATGCATTTCTTTCTTATTTTTCTTACATGCAGGGTGAAGGCCTCTCGCGGCAGGTCGATATTTAAACAGTTTGGCATAAATGATGTGGCTTGCGGTTGATTAAAATTAGTTTTCAGGTTGCATTCATTTTCTTAAAATCTGCAAAGCTGAGATATATTGTGCCAACATGGGGTGACCACTCTTTCGAATTCTCTTTAGGATTTCTGCGCGATGGTGATGTGGGCTTGCAGATACATCGTGAATAAAGGTGGGTGAGCGCAGGGACACACGAGGTTAAAAGAAAGTACATTGGACACATTGCGCCTGTGTGTCGTACGCGCATTGTTGCCCCCTTATTTGCCTATGCTCAACCGCCTTTCTACAGAACTTGTTCTAAGGGCACCTTTAGTCATGCAAAAGCCTAGGTACGGAAATGGAACATGCATGCTAAGGCACTTAGCATAGCTTAGTTGTACACTGTGGTACTATCCACTAAACATGCACGTATAATCCCTTTTGTAAGTGTTTTAGACATTTTCCATCACTACTATTTGTTGTGTTCCACACGCCTTTCAGAGTGTTTATTGTACGTACGTAGGTATTTCTTCGCAGGATGCCTCATGTCTGGCATGAATGGGGGCTTCGAGTAGTACGTTGTCTAAAGCTTTGTGTGCCGCAACTCGCAGGGGCGCTTGCGTATGCTGGAGTTTTGGTTTTTTGCGACACCACGGGCCTGAACACATGACGCTTGGACCATCCTGCGTATAAATGTGCGTTGCTTACCCGTGTCCGGGGAGAAGGAAATCGTAGGGTTGAGACTATGCTCAGTGTTCGGAACTTTAATACCCCTCGGGGGCGGTTAAACGCCGATTTGGAGTCATCGTTGAGTAAACGGAGCCGTTGCATTGAACCATGAGCGGGAAATCGGGAATTGCCACTTCCTGTCTATCTATTCAATCTTAGACTCTCTGTCCACCTTTTCTCTCTTATCATCGCTTTCTTTTACTTTCAATTTTTCTAGGCAGGAAGGGTTAACTTGGCATATTGTTTATCCAACCTTTGGTATTGTCACGTGGGAGTGATGTGGAAGAAAGTAGCCAAAGTGAGAAAGACAAAACTAACGTTTTATTGGGCCAATTTGTGCCCTCAAAAACAGGCTACACTAAAAGAACAGCGACAGCGCCGAACACAGTCGTCGATCGTCGAAAATCTGATCTGTGGGTCAAACGCGTCGGCTTTTATACATCATTCGTCGAATGTTCCAGAGTAATCGCTGGGACCCGCGTGCTTTCCACACAGTTCTACATTATTCGCGCCACGCACACATACAATCAGATCACACAAGGTTCGGTCACAGACAGCGGATGTAACCACCGATAACATTCCAGAAACTTCCGATAGTTGCAGCCGCGTTCTGCGCTGTGCGATAACATTTGTTAGGCGGTGAAACGTGTCGCCCGATAAAGACAAACAAGTACACGTGTCAATATATTCTATTAGGATATGGTAGCTACGTAGACCCGACATGTGTGAATTTTCCAGGCAGCAAGGGTGACATCGGTGCATTGTTTATACAACGGTGCGTATAACATTTTAGGTTATAGTAGGTATGTAGAGCTGGAATGTGCGATTCTATCGGGTATGGTAGCGTCCTATTGTTTGGCAGATTGGTGCTTGACTGCGATAATTGGCTGAATCAAACGAATTATTTATGAATTTAAGCAATATTGCCTGACTGTTTGATCGCCCTTTTCGGAAAATAGGGCGCAGTGAAGAAGCGCTCCAATTTTTTGTCTAACGCATGTAGTTCCTCCCATGCTATCGCGGTAAACACAATAAAAGGTCATAGTGTACATACATTGGTGTCATTGAGGAAGTCAACCTGCCACCCCATACGTGTACTTTACACACTGTGGCTCGTTATGTCTTGGTTGAAGACTGGCCCTTCTGATTCTGTAACCTAATGAATTACCAGGTGTTCAAGGTGGTTTTGCCTTCACGTGCATGTCAGAGAAGTGTAACATGCTGCCAAAATTTTAAGGTATCAGTAATTTCAAGAACTCACTTGAGGTTTTCGTCCTACTAACAATGAAACGCGACAACAAAGAAGTTCGTGCCTCACCTTTGCTACGAGTATGCGGCCACAATCTCTTGAAACAGTGTACACCAATTCAAGAGTGGGAAAGTACGTCCCAATGCAGCGCACGTGCGTACTAGTTCGTCCGGTGGGGACAACACTAGAGGGATAAAGCAGTTTGCAGCCACCACCTTTGCGCGGTGCAGGAGGGTGTGCACTTAGGAACCACCCAAAAGCCCCTTGTAATGCCGTCTTGTCAGACGCATACCGCAGAATACTGCGAACGCATACCGCAGAATACTGCAAACACATACCACAGAAGCCGTGTATTTTTGTCCACTTCCTTCCTTACTGGTTATTTCACTGGAAACTTTTATAATGGAATTAAGAAGTGCTGCTTCACCGAAAGGGAGCTGACAGAGCATGTCCTTGCATGGCATTCTTCCCGACCATGCAAACTTCCTACACCCGCACAGTTCCATCAGCCAGCTACAATAAAGGAACTTCACAGTTTTGTTGAATTCTTCCCACGCTTCCCGCGATTCCAACGCAATTTCGCGAGGAACACGTTGCCGTTCACTTGGTTACTTCGCAGTGGTGCCGACATTTCCACCTGGTCTCTTGAATGCAACGCCTCGTTTAAAGCACTGGGTGATCTCCAAACTTCGGTACTAATTTTTGGCCATGTTTACGCAAAGGCCACTACTGAAGTGCATACTGAGGCCCCAGAAATCGGTCTTGCCACCATGCTCGCCAATCAAAGGTCAGGCTACGCTGAAGAGATTAGTGGTATGGGATCGCACGCAATCGAAAGCTGAAACCAATTACAGTGAGGCCCGAAAAGAATGTTTGACCCTCGTCTAGGCGCTAGGAAAGTTCCGCCCGTACATCTATGGCCGCTACTTTCACCTAGTCTCAGACCACTACATCCTTAGTTGCCTCTCTACTCTCAAAGAGCCATCTGGACTACCAGCGTTGTTATAGCTCTGCTTCAGGATCATAATATTCACGTCGCCTACACCGGCGGGCACAAGCACTCTGACGCAGGCGCCCTGTACTGATCTCCTCTACCGTTATGATTCTGAATGCAGAATGACCTGAAAAAACCGTTGTCATCATTGGACTTGAACTACATTGCCAAATAATAATGCCATCACCCGTGGTGTGCTTACATTTTCAGTTTACTCTCGGGCTCATCGATCGTCCCTGTATTTTGATCCCTCCTACACCAAACTCGTCATTTCGTGATTTGTGATGAGCTGTTTCAACGGAGAAATTAAACATCCGTCACCCCAAGATGGCTACTGGTAATTCCCCGTTGCTTACGATAAAAATATTCGTACCTGGAATCACAAACATCCTCAGTCTGCCCACGCCGGTGTACTTAGGATATACGAATGCATTCGTCATCGCTGGTGCTGGCGCGACATGTCTGATTTTTTCACAGAACTTGTTGAGTGCTGCGCTTGTTGCCAACACACCAAATCATTACCCTTGCGCACTGCTGGCCTGCCGAACCGTTAGATCGTGTCGGCGTGTGCCTCTACGGAATGCTGAACTTGGCACGATGGGATATAAATCAATCAATAACAGCAGCCATCGATCATCCGACGCGCTACGCTGAAGCACTCTTTTCGAAACACACTTCTAGTATATATTCGCAAAGTGGCAGGAACATTCGGAGCCCCACATCGCAGTGGAAGGCAATTTTTTTTTCAGGTGACAGCGTTCGAATGCAGATAAACAAATTACTTCCTTCAAAACAGACGCAGTCTTGAAACGTTTTGGTTCCACGTTGTAAGTGTATGCTTGGCCACATAGCTCACTCACGTTTTCATAATGTAGTGTTTTCTTTCGATGTGCTGCCAATTGAAATAATGTGCAGGGT
The DNA here is from genome assembly GCF_023375885.2 of Dermacentor andersoni. Classification (NCBI taxonomy): domain Eukaryota; kingdom Metazoa; phylum Arthropoda; class Arachnida; order Ixodida; family Ixodidae; genus Dermacentor; species Dermacentor andersoni. The sequence continues at coordinate 37,650,898 of NC_092824.1, forward strand.
TCTCTGCCTGCGAAACAAATTTAAAAACATGCGGAAGCAAGTGGAGAACTTGCCACCGGAGATGTAGCCTGCACAAAAGGCCATGGAAGCCTCCGTCAAAGACTCCAAATACCAAGTTGTGCCGCCTCTCCGTGAGTCTTTTAAAAATATTTTTATTTGACACTGCATACCCAAAGATAACTTGTCCTTTTCACAGAACCATTACTACGGTATTACAAATAATAAGCATTGTTGCTAGCAGTTCTATTGGCTTGTATTTTCACTATAATAATACGAGGCTGCATATCATAAAACTATTCTTTTGTTCATTTTCTTTTCCTGTCACTTTCTTTCTTTCATACATCATCATTTCTTCTTGAGTCGCCCGCCTAGCCTGTGACTGGGTTAACCTCCCCAGGCACCAGTTAGCTTTGTCTGTTACTACAAAAACAGTGAACCTTGTGCTGACCTATTGTTTAGGTATAGCACAGCGCATTGTTTGCTCATCTCAATCCAAGCAGTGCTTATCGAAACCGATGACTCAACTAGTTTACCAGTGACTCAAACTAGATGAGATGGTTTTTTTTCCTGTCTGGTATCTGCGAAGTTAAATGCTTTGACTGCATTACAAATTACTCCACAGTGGTCTGTGTTGATTGAAAACAACACATTTCCATTAAAAACTGAAGGCTGGAATTCATTACCACCACTGAAGCAATTCACGCAGCCTTGTTTATAAATGTTGGGTTTGTTGTTCATTCAACTCATGCAATAGCCTCTTTGAGGCTGCAGTCTGTATAAATAAAATAAATAAATAGTAAACAAAATAAATATGCTGTAGTTTGTCGTTTCTTTGATAGGTAACAAAAAAGAACCTAAACTGAAGCGTCCAGTGAGGATAAGGTGTGTATTATTACGAAAATGTGAATGGTGTGTTGATATCGTGCATGCTTTCGAAATCGGTTGCGTAGAAGGAAGGCACTGATGGCATTGACATATTAGGCCTTGGCCTAGCCAAATCATAGGGCGACTGCTATATATCATAGTGTACCTGTACATGCGATGGCTTCCATTGCCCTCTCAAAAATGAGCCACCGCTACATTGCCGCTGCAGGTCAAATTCGAAGTAGAGGTGTATGTACTGGAACATGCGAAACGTAAGTGTTGACGTCGAACGTCCTTTTAGTAGCAATATTGTTTGACCTTCTCAATATGGCCATCGGTAAATTTCCTTTGTGGCTTCCTAGAAGTACACTTACGGAATTTCTGACGTACAACGAAGCGCCACTAGCAAACGTTCGCACTCTAAACTCTTCTAAAAACATGTTCCTCAACCTTTTTCCTCGCAGCGGCACAGATTTATGAGAAACGCCAACCCAGCGAAAGAAGCAGAAAACTGACATCAATATGGCATATCGTTGGGACTGTAATGTCTTGGTGCTGCGTAGATCAACCTATGCTCGTATTTGATTGCCTCGCTTGCACAATTGGCTCACGCTCGCAAGCCACATCCGCACCCGTGCCAATATGCTAACGTTTATTTTCGAATCCTTTCTCAGTGAGTTGCAACCACTTTTTGGTATCGCGCATGATTTGTACTGTTTACTGTGGTGCAATTACTGAAATTGTCGCTTTTGCTTTGGTACAAAGTAAACATTTGAACATATATGTGCCCCTGATAGCAGCGATGTCCCGCCATACCAGGTCTTTCAAAGAAGACGAAGTAATTTTGAAACATTGACTACGGCCCATAGCTCAATTCTAGTCCTTGAGCTGGCCTACTCTAAGAGGCGACCATGTCTTGCACGAGAAATCTGAAATGCACAATTCTCACTAAAAAAAATTCAATATTTGCATTATCAACAGCGGTTATGCGGCCATTTAACTGCCGACTCCTCCGCCGCCGGTGTGCGTAGCAGCTATCGCCGGGAGTGAGAAAAAAAAACCCACTTCCCGCTCGGATCGAACCCTCGCCCGTTCAGTGGGAGTCAGCAAGTCTCACTGAGCCACGCCAGCGCTATATTTTTTTTAGATATGGTGCTATGTGTATGACTGAAATGGTATGCGCCGCTTCAACTACCAGATGTTTGATTAATTTAGTCTAATATGTTGATGTATACTTTCCCGCTGTTCTTACCTTCGTTGCTCATCGCATATTCTACATTTTTATACATGGTATAACAGCAGGTCCCCATGACAGTTCTTACTTTGCGACCTCTTTCTGTATTACATTTCCTTTGTAATTGTAATAATGTTTAGGAATAATAAAATTGATTGATTGATTGATGTGACGTAACTATTTACCATACCATGTGTACACGTAGTCCTGAGCGATCACAAGTATACGGATAGTACGTACAAAGAAAACGTCAAACAAAGCGTCATCTTCCATCATAACAAAAAACTTGAAATGAGAAGTTAAACACCTAATCAAAAGTAGATACCGATGCGGCTGACATTGTTCTTGATCTTAAATGTCCTTTCAGTGTGGAATCATTGGAGCAAAACGCGATCTTGCGGAAATTCGTCTTTCGGCGTTTCGGTATTGCATACATGTTTTCCATAGGTTATCCAGGCCTAGCAATAAGATCATATCGTATGCTACATAAGCACATGGAACAAAAACATACGGGATACTGCTAGAATTTAGACCAAGAGAGGTTTGCACAATTTTATGAAGAATTTTCCGAAATAAAGTAACACGTTTACAATCAATAAAAAGTGATTCATAGTTTCAGGCACGTGGCAAAAGCGATAGGTAATTGACGAAACAAAAAAAAAAAAAATAACTTTACAAAGACCTATTATCAATGTTGCCATCGCCGTTTCACCGATCAATACGCATAGGGATAACATTATATGAAGTACTTGCAGGACTGCGCTAAATGCCACTTACCCCTTCTACACAAACCTTTTCACAACTTACAAACTATTGTAGCATCACATATGCTGGGTGCTTTTACAATAATGTGAATAGTATGAGATGGTATATAGATGCCAGGTACGTTGAGTAGTTGCTATGTTGATATCGCGCATGCTTATGACGTTGCTTGCCTAGAAGGAAGGCACGGATAGCGTTGACATATTAGTCCTTGGCTCAGCCAAATGATAGTGCGACTGCTTTATATAATAGTGAACGTGCGATGGTTTCCATTGCCTTCTGAATAGTGAGGCGCTGCTTAAATGCCACTGCAGGTCAATTTAAAACTAGAGGTGTATGTACCGGTAAATGCGAAACATAACGCTTGGCGTCGAACGCCCTTGTAGCAAACGATCATTTGAACTTCACAATATGGCCGTTGGTAAATATCGTGTGAGGTCGCACTGAACTACACATGCGAAATTTCTGACGTATAAGGAAGCGCCACTAGGCAAACGTCCACACTAAAGTTTTCTAACATGCCAACACAGCTGTTCCTTGGCCTATTGCTCACCGCGGCACAGACGTATGAGCGAAGCCAACCCAGCGAAAGAGGCAAACAGGCGGCATAAATAGGGTATATCGTAAAAACTACAATGAGGTCACGCTAAGTAGTTTAGCCCACACTCAAATTCGACTGCTTTGCTTACACGATCAGCTCGCACTTGCATACCTAATTAAAATTCTCACCAATATATTCAACTGCAAATGCTAGCTGAACTAAAGGCCATCAGGGAAGAAAAGAAGAAACTTCGCACGCACATTGCAGAACTATACGCCAATCGTACTACCACTCAGCCATTAACACCAATTAACGCACCCTCAATGCCATCATCTTTGGAACGTTCTGAACCCATTATTCTCACGGAATCAGCAAAACCGACAGGAATCGCACAAGTCGAGGAGAAAGTCGATGTACTGCACCGGCAGCTTCTAGCAATGCAACAAAGCATCCACCAACTGGCAAGTGTTTTTGAAGAAACACGGCTCGCAAAAGATCAGCGACGCAAGAAAGTGAGAACAATGGTTCAACATGAAGTAGAGCAGGGACACCCTGTCGATCCACCCGTAAGCCAGTATAAATAGAACCACAGGAAATAAAGCCCACTCCTAATCTGGCAGTGAAATTGTCGCAGCTACAAACGCCAGCATGGATAATTGAGACAGTACATAAGTAACGCCAAACCGGCGCACATCCAAGTCAAGCTGGCTGCAACACACATACCACCACGCCTGAAAGCCGGATGCCCACACTTACAGCTAAAACGCTCACAACCACACAACACACAATACGCGGCAGTGACGTCGATCATAACCTAATTGAGATCCTACCGCTCCAACGAGGCCGAAAGAGCCTTCTCATACTCAATATCTAGAGCTCACCCAAACAGAAGCAAGCAAAGTTCGACTACTTTATCACTAAAACGACTGGCATGGCAAAAAACAATAGTCTGCTGATTGTAGGTGACATCACCGCTGCTCAGCAGGCCATGGGGCTACACGACAGCCACATCAAAAGTACTGCACTGCAGTACACGATACAGTAGAACAGTCTCACCATCATCGCAGGCCCCACATAACCCACACGTCTAGGAAGCAGCATCACCCGAGATATAGCCCTGACCTCACCCTCAATAAAGGGATGCAGCAAGCTACGTGGCACAACACGGAGGAAACTCTGGGCAGTGACCACTGCATACTTGCCACCACATTGAATGTTGCGCATGCACACCACCCGATAAAAAGGCAACACTCACAGATTGGACAGGATTTCGCAAAGAGCTAGCGAATTATTCTTCAACGGGTATTACGGATCTCGAGCAGTACGAGAGTACGAGTACTAGAGCTCCAACAAGACGTAGACAGACATTCAAAACAGATCACACTCACCACAAGATGCATATCGGCCCTAGACCCGCACCTTCTTCACCTGTGGGAAACACGTGGAGGCCTTATCATGAGACGGAAGTGCCAAAAACATAATCGTAAACAGAAACTTCGTATAGCGAAACTCACGGCAACCGCGGAATTTTATGCTGGGGAGCTCACCCGTCACAACTGGCGACAACTATGCAACAAGATGCAGGGCAATCTTAGCACGGTCAAACCATGGTCGCTGCTACGCCATCTTCTTGACCCCACACAAAGCAAGGCAGTTAGCCAGCAAACAATCCAACGTATTCTTGCCAACCGTCCGGGTTCTGATGACGAAATCCTGGAGGAGTTGCGGGCGTGGTACATAGGTGATTTCGAATCCACACAAGGACAACCTCCAACGTAAAGCGGCAGCGACAATTACGACCTACCTCGACAAGCCAATCACTATCACTGAGGTGCAACAAGCACTCTATGCACTCACGCGATACACCACCTCAGGCAAGGACAAAACAAATAAGCTCCTGCGCAATCTTGATGATTGCCCCATTCAATCTTTTAGTGACCTCTTTAATCATCATTGGGAAGCGGGTATGCTACCTGCAGACTGAAAGCACGCGGACATTATACTCATTCCTAAGCCAGCAAACTCTCTAGCTTAGAAAATACGAGACCAATATCACTGACTTCATGCCTGGGCAAGCTTCTGGGACATGTCATTCTGAACCAACTTCAACGTTACCTAGAATTCAGCAACCTCTTTCCCGAAACAATGTTCTGATTCCGGCTCCAGCTTTCTACCCACGACATCCTTCTTCAGATGAAGGAACAAGTCCTTGAACACATCTCACTACAACACACCGGAGAGATTTTAGCACTTGATCTCAAAGGCGCTTTCGACAATGTAGCTCACCATACCATCCATAGAAACCGGTCTCACGAACTGTGGTCGTAATACTTACAATTACATACGCGCCTTACTAAGCAACCACATGGCCACAATAGGCATTGGCTCCCTAAGAACCCGGACGTTACCTACCCGCAATAAGGGAACACTACAAGGGGCTGTTCAACTTTTCAACATTGCTATGATGAAATTAGGTGACGAACTCAACGCAATGCCAGGAATCAGGCATGCAATATACGTCGATAACCTCAGTATCTGGACCACCACTGGTTCCGAAGGATAGAAACAAGACGCCCTTCAACTAGCGACCGACGTCGTCCAGCAACATGCTAGAACAAGTGGTCTCCGGTGCTTCCCCGAGAAGTCAGAACGATTAGTCGTTCGACAGAAATCACGAAGAAAACTCAATGAACTACCCCACATCACACTCACCCTCGACGACAAAGAAATACCCACAGTAAACCGCGTCCCCCATTCTCGGCCTCCACAGGACGGCGGAGGCGAATACACCATTCACCGTCTCAAGCAGACCACCTTCCATATGATGCGAATGGTCATCCGAATCACCACGAAACAATACGGACTGAAAGAAGACGACCTAATACAGCTCATCCAGGCCCTGATAATCATTCGCATTGCCTATCCTGCCCCGCACTTACCCCCCGCTTCCAAGGAGATAGATCAATTAGACGTACTTCTTCGGAAAGCATACAACCAAGCGCTCGGCCTACCACCGGGAACAGCGACACTGAAGCGTGAAGCCCTTGGAGTGCATAATACTGTGACGCTCTTACGTGCATAGTGGGTTCATGCCTCAACAAACAGTATGCGGGGGCACCGAAGGGTGGTGAACGAGGAAGACGAGGTGTGGCTGGCTAGCTGAATATCGACAGGCGCTCAGCTGATCAAGGCCATCGCATCTAACTCTACCCGGCTTGAAAGTAACGCCTTTTGTGGGCGTAACAGAGTGGTGGTGGTGCGGGGTACGACACAACGTACCACGGAGTCGCAACATCAAGAACTTCGCCGGAGCCGTCGTCTGGCCGGTCTCTTGCCAACGACCTTCCCTATGGCTCAGGACGGAGGTGGACAAATGCCAGCTCTAGTTTCACCTGCTCAAAGGTCAGCGCCAGTTGGACCTTTGCAGCACTACATGGAACCACGCTCGTTCGCGGGAAAAGTGGGCGAAGACGTCGACGAGTGGCTGACGCACTACGCAAGGGTGAGCCGCTACAACCGTTGGGATTCTGTCACTCAGCTTGAATATCTCGTAGTCTTTCTGAGTGAGACAGCGCTGATGTGGTATGAAAGCCACGAAGACTCGCTAACAACGTGGTAGCGCTTCGTTGAGGAAATTAAGAAGTGTTTTGGCGACTCCTACGCCAAACAGAAACGCGCCGAGAGAACACTAGCTCAAAGAGCTCAAACTCCTGGAGAAACATGCACTATATAGATTGAGGAAATCCTCAAGCTGTGCAAAATCGTAAATTCGCAGATGTCTGAGGAAGACCGTGTCGGACATCTCCTCAAAGGAATTGCGAAAGATGTATACAATTTCCTCATAAGCCGGGAACACGTTGATTCCGTCTCAGATGCCGTGCGTCATTGCCGCACGTTTGAGACTTTGAAAACACGTCGCATTGTGCCAAAAATTGGACGCCTGGCGAATGTGACAACCGTTGCCAGCGTCGATGAGAGCCCGTCTGCCGATCTTTCGTCTACCCTAAGGCAGATCGTGCGTGAAGAACTGCTGCCGCACCAGGAACTTGCGCGCGACGTCATACGCCAACCTGATACTTATTACCCGCAACACATAGCGCCGGCCGCACCCTGCGCTTCCTGGCAACCGGCGGTATGTGTCACAGACGTCAACCACAGAGCAGCTCCATGGCTACGTGAGGGCACATTTACACCCGAACACCGACCTGCAGAACACCCTCGCCCCAGCAGGTTTGCACGGAGACCGACCGTTCCTCCTGTGCAGCAGGCTCAGCCGCTTCGCTCTGCTACACGACCCCACACGGCTGAGCGCTTCGAAGGGCAGTTCATCGATCGCCGTTTGCCTGTGTGTTATAGCTGTGGCGACTTGGGTCACATTGCCAGGTACTGCAATCGCCGCCAACCACCGAGGTTCGACCGATCGACGATGTCTAGGCGGTACCGCGCTCCTCTGGGCGAAACATATTCGCCCTCGCACACATATTTAGGAAGCTTGCCTCCCCAGCACCCCGAGCCGCTGCGGAATCGTTCTCCAGCATCCGAACGCAGCTTTACACCACCACCCGCTCCTCGTGTAAGCCGATCGCCCTCTCCGCGGCGTCGATACCCGTCACCACCTCCGGAAAACTAGCCAGCGCGGCCGTTGGAGGTGAGGTCGCTGGACAATCTTCGATGTCGACAGAGATACCTCCAACCATTTGTATGTTTAAGAATAAGGTGTCTGTATTAATTGACAGGGTTTCATCCATGGCCTCAGTGGACACGGGAGCAACCGTTTCAGTGATGAGTCTTGCGTTCAAAAGCCTCCTAGGACGAAAAGTGATGTTTCGCTGGGACCGTGCCGATACGTTTCGCGGAGTGAGTGGGGAGTTGTTGTATCCTGTGGGTGTGTGTAATGTAGACGTTACCTTGGGTGGTCAAATATTTAACGCGGAGTTCACTGTTCTACCTCATTCTACGCATGACGTAATCCTGGGCCTTGATTTTTTGAAACTGTGTGGTGCCACCGTTGTCTGCAAAACAGGTGAAATCAGTGTAGGTACGAGCTTTTCTGTTGCGTTTATGGAAGGCCCACCGTATCGTGAAAGTGTGCTTTGTATATCCCGGGATACAGTTGTGCCTCCGTTATCCGCAACGTGTGTTTCAGTTGCCTGTTCCCCTACCACCGACGGAACGTTTGACGCTACCGTGGAGCCCGTTCATCTGAGTTGCATCAAGAGGAATGTAATGATACCGTATTCCACGCTGTCAGTTGTTCAGGGACGCACTAACTTATGGGCCGTAAACTGTTCGAGTGAACCTACAATACTGCCACAGGGTCTGAAACTTGCTGCCTACCATGAAGATCAAGTGCTATCGCTCGCCATTCTTACACAGGCCCTTGATTCTGCGGATAAGCGCCATTTCGTTAATGCCTGCCCTGCGGCGCACTCCTCATTTCTGACTATGGTAAACAAGTCACTCAGCACTAAGCAGCGTCACGAAGTGGCGAATATCCTGCTAAAACATGCCTGACTGTTTGACTTTTTCCGGCAAGAGGGGCCACCATTGTTTCCTCCTTCTCGTATACACCATCGCATAGATACGGGATCTGCCCAACCGTTGCGACAGAAACCATACAGAGTGTCACCATCGGAACGTAAGGTGATCAATGACCAAGTCCATGAAGTACTAAATAAGAATGTAATCCAAGAATCCTGTAGTCCGTGGGCAGCGCCAGTGATTCTGGTTAGAAAGACAGATGGTACATGGCGATTTTGTGTTGACTACCGCCGCCTCAACACCATCACTAAGAAGGACGTATATCCTCTTCCACGTATTGACGATGCTATCGACTGCCTCTCATCAGCGTCTTACTTTTCGTCTGTTGACTTGAGGTCGGGGTACTGGCAGATTCCTATGCACAAGGCAGACAAGGAGAAAACGGCATTTGTAACACCAGATGGACTTTTTGAATTTAATGTGATGCCGTTCGGGCTCTGTAATGCGCCTGCAACTTTCGAGCGCTTCATGGACAACATCCTGCGTGGTTTGAAGTGGGAAGTATGCATGTGCTATCTAGACGATGTAGTGATTTTCGGGGGCACATTCAGTGAGCACAACGCACGTCTCGATCATGTGCTAGATTGCTCGGACAAAGCGGGTTTGGTGCTCAACTCGAAGAAGTGTAATTCTGGAGAGCGCCAAACACTCGTTCTGGGACACCTAGTAGATAAGGACGGTATACGACCTGATCCAGCGAAGACTGCTACTGTGGAAGCCTTCAAGCAACGTCGCCATGTAAAAGAGCTACGCAGTTTCCTAGGGCTTTGCTCGTACTTCCGCCGGTTTATTCGTGGATTTGCCAATATCGCGTATCCGCTGACATGCCTCCTCCAGAAGGGCGTTCCCTTTGAATGGACTCCTGAATGTGAAGATAATTTTCATGAGCTGAAGTCTCATCTGACGTCACATCCCATTCTCCGACACTTCGACCATGCGGCTGCCACAGAAGTTCATACGGACGCTAGCGGTATTGGCATCGGCGCTGTCCTTATTCAACGCGTCGACACCAAAGAACACGTCGTCGCCTATGCGAGTCGCTCTTTAAGTAGGTTCGAGCGTAACTACACCGTTAAAGAGCAAGAATGTCTTGCAGTTATTTTCGCAGTACAGCGCTTCCAGTCGTACCTGTACGGGCGCCCCTTCACTGTGGTGACAGACCATCATTCTCTCTGCTGGCTGGTTAACCTCCGTGATCCGTCGGGCCGGCTTGCGCGTTGGACACTTCGTTTACAGGAATATAACTTTACCATGTCTTATAAAAGCAGCCGCCGTCACGCCGACGCTGACTGCCTCTCGCGCATGCCGCTTCCAACGACGGAGTGCGACGCGGACGACTTCGACTGCTATATCGCATCACTGGAGCCGGGATTTCCTGATTTAAATACCTTCAAGGTCGAGCAACAAAAAGACAGAAGTTTAGAACCACTGCTCATTACTAAAAGGCAATCAGCACCGTCCACTCGTTTCTGCGTTCGTTATGGGGTTCTTTACAAAAAGAACTATTCTGCTACAAGCCCACGATATCTTCTGGTGGTCCCGGAGAGCCTCCGCGTCTCCGTCTTGCGCGCTATGCATGACGATCCAACATCTGGTCATTTGGGTTCTGCGCGAACTCTCGACCGCCTTCAAGAAAGGTTCTACTGGCGTAAAATGCGCCAGACGACCGCCCAGTATGTGTCCAGCTGCAGCGAGTGTCAACGTTACAAGCGTCCGACGAGTGCTCCTCCTGGTCAACTCCATCCAGTGCCACCCCCCAGCACTCCCTTTGAGCAAGTTGGCATCGACCTTCTCGGTCCTTTCCCGCGTTCATCCGACGGGAATCGCTGGATTATCGTGTGTGCCGAACACTTGACACGCTACTGTGAGACAGCTGCAATACCATCGGCTACTGCAACCGAAGTGTGTATTTTCCTGCTGCGTTTTGTTATTCTCCGACATGGACCTCCCAGAGTCATCATCAGCGATCGTGGGCGGCAGTTCATTGCAGACGTGGTCGAAGAGATGCTTCGTCTATGTGCTTCAACGTTTCGACATTCCACCCCGTATCATCCCCAACCAAATGGCCTTACGGAACGCACGAACAGAACTCTTACTAACATGCTGTCCATGTATGTCGCGTCAGATCATAAGAACTGGAACAGCGTGCTACCTTTCATTACGTACGCATTTAACACCTCAAAGCATGAAGTTACGGGCTACAGTCCCTTCTTTCTTCTTTACGCTCGTCCGCCTCGTTATACACAAACATAGACATTATATTGATTATTTCTGTCAGCAAAACTACTTCCCGCACAATTATGTCTGACCTCAGCGATCACCTTCCTGTGTTTGGTTCGTTTTCTACCTGCCGCCCGCATCAAACTTCTACCATCAATACTTGCAATACCAGCGAATTGATGCAAGGACTTTGAAACTCTTTCGAACTGCTCTTACTACACTTTAATGGCGTGGCATGTTGTCTTTGAACGACGTAGAAAATTCGTACAATGCACTCATAACAAAAATCAAACTTGTGTATGACAAATGCTTTCCATTACAACACACTCAAAAACACAAAGCCAGGAAGACTTCGATCAAGTGAGAATTATGGCGCAAAATAATAACCAAAGGTAAACTGTTCGCTCTGTTTTTGAAATCTAGAGAAATTTCAGTTACAGACATAAAAAAAAGATACCGCAACCAGTTATACCCTGAGCTCAGACTAGCTAAAATGCAGTATTTTAAGAATATCATAAAAGCCAACAAACACTGACACCAAGGACAACACAGGGGGAATTACTTGTGCTTATTGAATGAAACGATAAATTAATGGAATCTAAAGCGGATGAAAAAAACAACTTGCCGCCGGTGGGAACCGAACCCACAACCTTCGAATTTCGCGTGCGATGCTCAACCAATTGAGCCACCGCGGCGCTGTTTTCCCAACTACTGTCTTGCTTATCTATGTGTCCTAGTAGAACCCTGGCAGAGTCAGCCAGCGCCACCACTCACAGACCTTGGCGGCAGACGTGGAACGTCCGCCGCCAAGGCGAAATGGGAAGGTTGTGGGTTAAGTTCCCACCTGCGGCAAGTTGTTTTTTCATCCACTTTAATTTCCATTATTTAACATTTCTTTGTTTCATTTATTAAGCGCAAGTAATATCCCCTACGTTATCCTTGGTGTCAGTGTTTGTTGGCTTCTTATAATATGACTAATAAAAATCGGGCCCCTCGGTTAACCCCATTTCTTCTCCTTTAGTATTTTAAGAAGGCATTCTTACACTCACCTAAAGAAAGGGTGCAGAACGAAGGGGACCATCAAAACAAAATTAGGAACTGGTGTTCTAAAAACACTGTTACTTCTCTCACGAAATATGGGCTTGTACTAAGTTGAGACCTCTCTACTGAATTTAAAAACTTTTAATGTTACTGGAAGGCTGTGTTGTTTTATCACTCCCCCAAATTACGTACATGACACACCTAATGTTTCACATTCGCTTTTTGTGTTTACCAGAACGCAAAGTAAGATAATTACATTGTTTTCGAATCTTAGAACAAGTCAACCTGAAGACAAAGAAGGATTTTAATAAAAGAACTTAAGTATGTTGTCGACTTGTTAGCCCCAGTATTGATGCACGTTTAGAAGCTTGCTGTCTGCGCAGCCGTTTTTCTAAAAGAAAGGCAGGTAGCGAAAGTCACTGTCATCCATAAAGGGGGCGACGCATCAAATTTGTCTAACCTTTGAATAATCTCGATTTTTCGAGCGTTACAATAAACCCTAGAAAAGTGATACATATCAGACGTAACAAGTTCTTAAGGAAACAATATGTCTAATCAAATTGTAAATTTGGTTTCGGACAGAAAGTATCCACGGAAGCAGCGTTGATGCAGCAGAGACAATAAAACTGATGAATATGAAGCAAATCCTTTAGTACTCGGCTATATGGGGAATTTTGGAAATAATTTATTTTCCTGAATCACCACCTGCTAATACAAAAACTGAAACACTATGGAATAAGAGGGAATTGCCTAGGAATAACCTGAAACACCCTATAACCTGAAGCACCCAAAACAGATGGTTGTTCACAACCGCCTCACCGCAATGAAGGCATGCTTACTGAGGTAAGGAACATTTAATTGTTTGGCCCATAGAATAGCACCCATCAAATATGGCAAACCACAAGAAAACATTTTAGGGCCGCTACTGTTCCTACTGTACTATAGTGATATACATTCCCCCGTTTCGGTAAATATCATAGCATGCGCCTTTGACCTAAACCTGCTAATTTCCGGTAGGACCTAACAAGAAGTATTCAACAAAGGCAATTACTTTTTGCAATGCTTGCGGCAACAGGCGCTCAAAAACTGCTGAAAGATTCATAGAAATAAAACTTAAAGGTATTATGTTTAGACCGAAAAACGGAATTTAACGGCGTAAGTTAGATCTTGTTTCAGGAAATAGGAAAATTGAGATCGTACCACCCATGAAAAGCCTAGGCGTGGGTTTTTACTGAATCGTTTAGATGGGATGTCGACGTCGAAAGCGTAAGGTTAAGAATAAACAGCCTATAAGGTACAATAAATCCCGACAGACACGTACTTCTACAACAGGCAAGGAGTTTTGTGTATATTGCATATACAATATCTGTTATTTCAGTGTGTTTTACTATATGGGGCAAAATAACGAAACCAACTGAACAAAAATTCTTGTTGCTCAAAACCGAGCAATACGTAAACCTCGTATATGCCATGTGCACACACTAACACGCACTTCACTGCTTTACATATCCTCAAACTGAACGAATGAGCTGTACCCCTACAAGTTGTTCTTCATGTAAACATGCGCAGTTCTGGGTAATAATGAGAGACTATTGTCCTTGTTCAAGCGAAACTGTTCGATACGTCCTTACTACAACCGACATTTTGTCCAATGGTGCCATCGTTTTTATAGCACTACATAGCGCCATGAGCCTCCATCCTACATTTTATCTTGGCACCTTTTTATTATGAATTCAAATAATATTTATGTTGAACAAATCCCAAAGGGCACGCTGATAAACCAGGTTTACTTGTTTCACAGTGTTTACTAATTTTTTGTCGTGTCTGTTCTAGGTGACATGTGTTGAAAATGTCGTTTCTCTATTTATTTCAACAAAATACCATGTAATATTGGCCTATTGATACTAGCCTGTTTCAGCAGAAGTGTCTATGTTACATAAGTACGTTATGTTTTACTTACTTTGCATGTATTTTTGACCGGTAATAGTAAGTCGGTTTCGTGAATATAAAATGGTTTTCTTAAACAATGGTTGCTTTTACGGTTTCTCCGCTGTATGTAGAATGCCTGCGTCCAAATGACATGAGTCCTATGAGCGCACTGCGTTTTTCAAGCTGCAGAGAGCAGGTTTTTGTTGGTATGTCCGCTCTTCGTCATGCTGAAACTTTACTACAAAGAGAAATAAACTTGTACTGCAAAAGCAATATGAAGAAAAAATACTGGAGACATTACGCTGAAGAAGCGTTCTGGGCTGACTTCTTAGCAAAAACATCACAGTCTACTGAAACCAAACATTGTGGTGGTGATAAGAAAGGTTTTGTCAGGAACCGCTCAAGCTCCGTGAATGAATTGATTCGAGTCCTTCCGAAATCTGTAGCGCCTACTAAAAACGTATTTCCGTTTGTATTTATTAAAACACTGTCTTAGAAAACAAGTTAAAGCTTGTGCTTCTAGCATTTCCAAGAATTTATTACAGCAGCATTCTCGAATTGGAGAGCCCGCAAGGTATATATACAACTCAGCTGAACTGAGAGTGGCATTCATTTCACCAACCGTGTGAGTCGGCAGGCACACCTAGATATCGGTTACATTGTAGAAACTGTTACTGTGTAGCACTTATTCAGAAAAAAACAGCGGTTCACTAAGTGCCATGGTCTGTGAGTGGTTCCTCTCAGTGCCCAGTTTGTTTAGACCTCGTTGTAGCCATTCTCAATGCAAAATTTTGTTGTACTCAATGAAACACTCCCGTGAACAATTCCTCCACCGTCGTTGCTCCGCATGTCGGTAAACTACAGTTCCTCTAACTTTGCACTCCGAATGGCAAAAGCTTTCAAGTGAGTGATTGGAGAAAAAGTTCAGTTGTTTTAGTCCTGCACAGAGGATGGCTATCCGGGCGCGAACGGATGAGGTTCGGTAATGGCTGTATTTGAATACCGCCTCATGGTCGCATGCATTTATTTTTACTGCGTGAGCATTCTAAATGTACTTCTCTCATTGTGCAGGGGCTATATATGCATGTATGCGTGCGTGTATGTGTGTGCGCATGTAAGTATGTATGTATGCATGCATGTATGTATGTATGTATGTATGTATGTATGTATGTATGTATGTATGTATGTATGTATGTATGTATGTATGTATGTATGTATGTATGTATGTATGTGTGTATGTGTGTATGTATGTATGTATGTATGTATGTATGTATGTATGTATGTATGTATGTATGTATGTATGTATGTATGTATGTATGTATGTATGTATGTATGTATGTATGTAATTATGGGGTTTTACGTGCCAAAACCACTTTCTGATTATGAGGCACGCCGGGATTCAATGTATAGATGTATGTATGTATGTATGTATGTATGTATGTATGTATGGATCTATGTATGTATGTATGTATGTATGTATGTAAATATGTATGCTTGCATGCATGCATGCATGCATGCATGCATGTATGTATGTATGTATGTATGTATGTATGTATGTATGTATGTATGTATGTATGCATGTATGCATGTATGTATGTATGTATGTATGTATGTATGTATGTATGTATGTATGTATGGTGAGACTCCTGCCGTTCTAGGGAATGCGGGTCATCCTACGCCCGCCTATTTTGCCGTCATTGAGAAGTTCCCCATGGCCTGCACCCTCGGATTGGATTGGGGGTTCACTCATTATTCCCTCATTAATTGTGCTACTGATGCTCTTCCGCTTGAGCTGTCGCATCTTCCCGATACTCCAGCTGAAATACGAGCACGCTTATGCACTCTCCGTCATCGTTCGCTCGGCGCCTCAAGCTGCTACATACTTTACTTTGACGTCTTCACGATATTCGCGACCACGACTGCGTCTTTTCTCCTATTGTCAACGTTATCTTAGCCCAAGATATCACACTTACTAATACCATTGTTTCTGTTGCTGACAATACAGTGGTAGTTCCCGTTCTCAAAGTCAGCCTGTTAACTAAGGTTATACCTCTACGCACGTCGGTGGCTACCATTTCTGTGCTTCATCCCTACACGATTGCCTCTTTGGATGCTGTTTGGCTGCTTTTATCAAGCGAAACATTTACTGGCCGCGAACTTGCGATTTCGCCGTGGCGGTGCTCCGAGAAGGCACATGATGTCACAACGCGCGCCTCGCCTGGGATATTTCTCTCTCTCTCGCTCCCTAGTCACTACTGCGCATGCGCCACTTGTTGCACCGAGCCCCAGGTGTTCCGCCGCTGCGTAGCACCGCGCCTCATTCTGCCGCCGTTTTGTATGACGTCACACCGCGTTCGTCGTCGTTGCGCTCGCCTCTGCTCGCTTCGCCAGCTACGTCGCATGCCTCATAACATGACCGAGGATTGAAAAGGAGATATCGCATGCGCCGCAGTCACAGTTGAGGCGGCAGTTCGGACGGCCACACATTTGACAAGCAGGAGGAGACCTGGAATCTAAATCGTAACGAGATGAAGAGGAAACGCTTCGCCCTGGAAATTGACGAACATCGCGCTCAACGACTGGCTAAACTGCGCAACATAGCTAGACAACCAGACTAACCTAGACTTGCAATCAAGATTAACCAAGGCTAACCATGCTATGCTATAGCTTTCGCTACGTATATCCTGGCATAGCCGAGCTAATCCATTGGCAGTTTTTGATCCATTAACTGCTCTCCTTCGTCTGCCGACAAATTTACCAAGCTGATATCTTCCTCCTATGACGCCGGCGCAAGCTAAAGACCTCTACGGTGTCGTGTTGTCCTATCGGGACAACTTTATTTCTTACGACCGCCCTCTAGGTCAAACATTTGTCGTGATTTTTCAAATCAACAATGCTGACGCCAATTCTATACGCCGACATCCGTATCACGTACTCTTTCGCAAAAGTCAAGTCAACAAGAACGACGTCGACAAAATTAATAAAGAAGACGTCATCGTACTTTGATCTAGGTCGTTGGCCTCCTTTGTCGTTCTCGGGAAACAAGTTACAGTTTCGCCTGAACGGCCAAATATTGATATCAATAGCAAATTACTATACATGTATACAAATCAAGCATAGTGGTTTTATCGGCCGTATAAACTTTGAAATATTCTCTTACTAGCTTAATTAACAAGCACCTCGTGTCATCGGGCAAAAGCAAACATGAACACATCACACCCGAAGAGCGCGGACACTCGCAGTCTATGCACAAGTTTGAGTAAGCGCGGCAGAAGCAGCAGCGAACGAAGTCACCTTCCTGCGGTATATTGTTTCAGCGCAAGAGCGGCGAGAACACAGGGTGCACAGATATACTTTTTAAGATGCGGCATGCG
Source organism: Dermacentor andersoni (assembly GCF_023375885.2). NCBI lineage: Eukaryota > Metazoa > Arthropoda > Arachnida > Ixodida > Ixodidae > Dermacentor > Dermacentor andersoni. Next base: position 37,668,404 of record NC_092824.1, read on the forward strand.
CGACCACGCCCGGCCATGCAAATTAGAATCTTGTTGGCGGAGTCGAAGTCACCCTGCCTGCCCCCTTTCTCCATATCCTGCGCTTGAGATTGAGCCGCGAGCGCCGGTCCCTCTGACACCTGGTCGCAAAATGAACAGTTGCTGCAGTAGAAGAACGCCGCCCCCCCCCTCCATCCCTCCCATCCCTCCAGGGCCTCTCGCGCGACGAAGACGGCGCGTTTCATGTCCCCTTTCTTCTCGCGCACCCGGTGGAACCGCGCTCGTCGGCTTTTCTCGAGTACTTTCACTTGCACTTATAGCATACGACGCGTAGTGATGGTGTTATTGGCCTTGGACTTTACGCGAAACATCACGCCAACGCCGACTGCGGTGACGGCAAAATGCGGCTGCAGTTTCGATAACACTGCGGTCGCATTAAAATAAAGACTGCAGTTGTGCTTCTGCGTGAATTATCGGAATCTGAGCAAAGTAACTCATAATGACGTCTACCGTCTGCCTGAAATCGATGACGTTCTCGACTACCTTCATGGAGCCCAATATTTGTCGCCAACCGACCGGCTTTTGGCAGATTTCAGCCGACCCTATCGACCACGAAAAAAAGCTGACTTTCTTAGTCCAGGTGGTCTGCACCAATTCGAGGTCATGTCGTTCGGACGGCGTAATGGGCCAGAAACTTTCGAACGGTTGATATACTCTCTACTGCGGGGATATAAGTTCTTGATCAGTCCATGCTGTTTAGACGATACCCTTGCCTAGGTTTTAAATCCACCTTATCCATCTATCGCCCGTTTTCGCCGATAAATGGATCTGAGCTGAACTCAGCCAAATTTCGGGCGACGCCAAATAACTATGCTCGGTCATTTTGTCAGTGCTGCCAGTGTTCAACGAAACCCCGACAAGAGTGCAATCATTTGCTCTGCCGTGCTCAGCGAAAGACGTCCGGAGTTTCATTTGACGTCTTCGGATGAGCATGGCTACACCAAGCACCTCGCGTTTATCAACAATGTCGACTTTCTGTTCTGCGCATATAATATCGACACGTGTTCTTGTTGATCTTCATCGGGTGACCGCGTTTCACAGCCTAAGAAATGTTATAGCTCAGCGCAGGCTGCGCCTGCATGTATCGAAAGTTTCTGGATTGTTGTCGATGGTTGCCGCATGCCTGGGTTCGAGATGATCTTTTAAAAGCTTTACGCGAACACCATTATTCAATAACGAAATGTTGTATCATCGCACAATCTTTAAATTGAAGAGCTAATATAGAGATGCGCGGACCTTTTCTTCTAGTTTTGTTTCATCATCATCATCATCATCATCATCATCATCATCATCATCATCATCATCATCATCATCATCATCATCCTGATTACTCCCACTGCAGGGCAAAGGCCTCTCCCATACTTCTCCAACTACCCCGGTAATGTACTAATTGTGGCCATGTTGACCCTTCAAACTTCCTAATCTCATCTGCCCACCTAACTTTCTGTCGCCCCCTGCTACGCTTCCCTTCCCTCGGAATCCAGTCCGTAACCCTTAATGACCATCGGTTATCTTCCCTCGTCATTACATGTCCTGCCCATGCCCATTTCTTTTTCTTGATTTCAACTAAGATGTCATTAACGCGCGTTTGTTCCCTCACCCAATCTGCTCTTTTCTTATCCCTTAACGTTACACCTATCATTCTTCTTTCCATAGCTCGTTGCGTCGTCCTCAATTTAAGTAGAACTCTTTTCGTAAGCCTCCAGGTTTCTGCCCCGTACGTGAGTACTGGTAAGACACAGCTGTTGTACAGTTTTCTCTTGAGGGATAATGGCAACCTGCTGTTCATGATCTGCGAATGCCTGCCAAATGCACCCCAGCCCATTCTTATTCTTCTGATTATTTCACTCTCATGATCCGGATCAGCAGTCACTACCTGTCCTAAGTAGATGTATTCTCTTACCACTTCCAGTGCCTCGCTACCTATCGTAAACTGCTGTTCCCTTCCGAGACTGTTAAACATTACTTTAGTTTTCTGCAGATTAATTTTTAGTCCCACCCTTCTGCTCTGCCTCTCCAGATCAGTGAGCATGCATTGCAGTTGGTCCCCTGAGTAACTAAGCAAGGCAATATCATCAGAGAAGCGCAAGTTACTAAGGTATTCTCCATTTACTCTTATCCCCAATTCTTCCCAATCCAGGTCTCTGAATACCTTCTGTAAACACGCTGTGAATAGCATAGGAGAGATCGTATCTCTCCAATGCTATTCGACTCCGCCAAGATTGTATCTGTTTACTAAACGCAAAAAAAAATACCACATTACAATGCGAAACTTGATGTGCTCCAGCAACGCTGGCACGCTGGCGTCGTGCAATGCCCAGCAACGCCTAGCAACGTTTTTATACCGCACTCGCTGCTCAAACGAAGAGGCCTGGCATGACGTATCATGGTCACGCTTCTCTGCAGGTTGGTTACAGCGCGCATGCCCAAGCTTACGTCACGTGGTTAAGCAGTGAGGTGAAGCGCTCGTTCAGCGCCAGGAGCGGCGTAAGGACGCATGAAGGTAGCTTTGGAGCTACCTTACACTGAGGAAGCACCAAGGAAGCCTTCACCGAGGGTCCCTCAGTAATAAAGCTTTCAGATTTACATAAGGTGGCCTCACCGCAATGAAGGGCTCCTTAGTGAGGTAGCGAACACTTCATTGTTTGGCCCCTAGACTAGCACCCATACGATATGGCACACCACAATGAAGCATTTTAGGGCCGCTACTGTTCCTACTGTACAATAATTATATATTTTCTCCCGTTTCAGTATATATCATAGCGTGCGCCAAGGACCTATGCTTGCTAATTTCCGGTAAGAGAGAACAAGAAATATTTATCAAAAGCAATTGCTTTTTTGGAAAGCTTGCGGCAACAGGCACTCAAAAGCTGCTGAAAGATTCATACAAATAATGCTAAAGGCATTTTGTTTAGACCGAAAAACGGGATATACCGGTGTTTGATATTGTTTCAGCCGATAGGAAAATTGAGATCGTACTACCCGTTTAAAGCCTAGGCGTGGTTTTTACTGAATCGTTTATTTGGGATGTCCACGTCGAAAGCGTAGCTTTAAGAATAAACAGCATAAGGTACAGTAAATTGCGATAGACACACACTCCTACTACAGGCAAGAAGTTTTGTATATAATGCATATATAAGGTATTTCATTTTGTTTTACTATATGGGGCAAAATAACAAAACAATCTCAACAAAAAATTCTTGTTGCTCAAAAGCAGGCAATACGTCTTATCACGAATATGCCATGCGTACACGCACGCTAACACGCACTTCACTGCTTTTCATATCCTCAAACTCAATGAACGCGCTGTACGCCTACAAGTTGTTCGTCATGTAGAAGTGTGCAGTTCTGGGTAATAACGACAGACTATTTTCCTTGTTCAAACTAAACTATTCGATACGTCTTCACGACACCAGATATTTTAGCAAATGGTGCCATCGTTTTTATAGCACTACATAGCGCCATGAGCCTCCATCCTATATTTTATCTTGGCACCTTTTTATTATGAATTCAAAGAATATTTATGTTGATCAAATCGCAAAGGGCACGCTGATAAACCAGGTTTACTTGTTTGACTATGTTTACTAATTTTTTGTCGTGTCTGTTCTAGGTGATATGTGTTGAAAATGTCGTTTCTCTATTTATTTCAACAAAATAACATGTAATATTGGCCTATTGATACTGGCCTGTTTCAGCAGAAGTGTCTATGTTACGTAAGTACGTTATGTTTTACATACTTTGCATGTATTCTTGACCGGTAATAGTAAGTCGGTTTCGTGAATATAAAATGGTTTTCTTAAACAATGGTTGCTTTTACGGTTTCTCCGCTGTATGTAGAATGCCTGCGTCCAAATGACATGAGTCCTATGAGCGCACTGCGTTTTTCAAGCTGCAGAGAGCAGGTTTTTGCTGGTATGTCCGCTCTTCGTGATGCCGAAACTTTACTACAAAAAGAAATAAGCTTGTATTGTAAAAGCAATATGAAGAAAAAATACTGGAGACATTACGCTGAGTTCTGGGCTGACTTCTTAGCAAAAACACTACTGTCTACTGAAACCAAAGATTGTGGTGGTGATAAGAAATATTTTGTCAGGAACCGCTCAAACTCCGTGAATGAATTGATTCGAGTCCTTCCGAAATCTCTGTAGCGCCTACTAAAACGTATTTACGTTTGCATTTATTAAAACACTGTCTTAGAAAACAAGTTAAAGCTTGTACTTCTAGCATTTGAAAGCATTGTTTACAGGAGCATTCTCGAGTTGGAGAGCGCGCAGAATATATATAGAACTCAGCTGAAATGAGAGTGGTATTCATTACACCAACAATGTGAGTCGGCAGGAACACCTAGACATCGGTTACATTGTAGAAACTGTGACTGTGTAGCAGTTATTCAGCAATATAGAGCGGTTCAACGAGTGCCATGGTCTGTGAGTTGTTCCTTCAGTGCCCAGTTTGTCTGGACCTCGCTGCAAGCATTCTCAATGCAAAATTTTGTTGTACTCCATGAACAACTCCCGTGAACAGGTCCTCCACCCACCGTTGCTCAGCTTCTCGGTAAAGTACCGTTTCTCTCCCTTTGCACTCCGATTGGCGAAAGCCTTCAAGTGAGCTTTTGGAGAAAAAGTTCAGTTGTTTTAATCCTTCACATAGGATGGTTTATCCGGGCGCGAACGGGTGAGCTTCGGTAATTGCTGTATTTGAATGCCGCCTCATGGTCGCATGCATTTATTTTTATTGCGTTAGCCTCCTTAATGCACTTCTCTCATTTTGCAGGGGCTATGTATGTGTGCGTGTATGTGTCTGCGCATGTATGTATGTATGTATGTATGTATGTATGTATGTATGTATGTATGTATGTATGTATGTATGTATGTATGTATGTATGTATGTATGTATGTATGTATGTATGTATGTATGTATGTATGACATGTATGTATGCATGTACGAAAAAAAGCAAGCGAGAGCAGATTTTACCTCACGCAGTTTACCGTAAACTGCGTAAACTCTTTGACACACAATGCTACTCATCTGGCTCGCAATAGAATTGGGGAGGCTCGCAAAAAAACCCCGAAGAAAGAATGCACACGTTCACGTGTTGCCCAGCTACGCCAATCACTGCACGACCAAACCACGCAGAAAGCCGGCGGCCGCTGTGTTTAGCCAACCAGGATGACTGCATATGCTCCGCTGTCTTCTCACTGTAACGTCATCGGCACGGTATGACGTACGCCAGGAGAGGTCGTACGTCAGACATAAACAAGTTCCCAAGGCAGTTCCTTTTTTCTAAACAGAGTTAGCTCCGGTGTTCCGTTCTTCATACAGGGCTGCGCATAGGCTCAACTTTTTCCATTAATGCCACCTGTGCCCTATTTTTTTTAAATGTTATGAATGATTTTCACTGGCGTCAATGATAGCCGTCATGTTCAGACGCTAGCAGGGCAAGAAGCTGCGTAATTAGCCAGAAAAGCGGCAGTATGAGAAAAAGCCAAAAGCAATAATAATAAAGCAACATAAATCATAGCCTGATATTTAGTAAGCTAGGCTCCGCCTAGTTTCTTGCTGCATTTTCATCGAGGCGTTAGATATATAAAGCAGTCTGTTGCTTCGAATGTTACATTCGCAGAGGTAAGTGTGACGAAGCTTTGAACGATAGGACCAGAAGAGGTCAGGTGGGTTCAGGCCTTGATAGCTGAGAAAATTGCCTCCTTTAGGTTTAACAGTGCTCTCACAAGTGCCTTTAGCCCTATTGTAGTGCTCCTCTGATAGCATATGCTGTATATTTTGCCACCTACATGTAGTGCAACCTTCAAGACCAAAACGAAAGGCAGACGAAAATGAAGTTCGGTGAGTGTCGCTAGACGCACGCAGTTCTACAACATTTTTAACAAATATTTCTATCTTATCAGTCCATCCTGACTGGCAAGGACAGCCCTCCAGTAGGGCGGTGAAATTCATATGCACGCTTATACACGAAGGAGAAGTTCTCAGTTGTGGTGCAGCAGCAGCAAAAATAACTTATTACGCTAAATGATATGTGTCAAATATCATTATGGTGTCACGATAATTGTTCATGAAGTTACATAATGATACTGTTACGGGGGAGAAAATATATGTATTTACAATATATACAGTTATAATGTTGTAGCTCAGTAACCAGGGTACCACCATCTATCGATTGTCGACACACTTCAACCTCCTCTTTACCTCCCAACGTCCTTTTGTCCACGGCGACACACAATTGTACGTGACATTAACCTCCGATGCAGAAGCATCGTGTCGATGCTTCCTAAAGCGTTGAATCAGCGTGCAAGTTATCGGGCTTTAGTCGCGAAACGCGCGATATCAGTTCTTGGTGGGATAGACGACGTCAAAGTCACAGGGGTTATCTCATATGTGAGGCTGGTGACTTGGCGAAGAACTCGATATGGCCCGACGTTTCGCGGCAGAAGTTTTTCGCAAAGGCCGACGCGACAGGAGGGTAACCAAAGCAGGAGAAGTGACCCACGACTGAAATGAACGTCCCGATGACGTCTGTCATAACGGTGCTTTTGGATAGTCTGAGACGCCAGAGGTAGGTCACGGGCAATGCGACTTGCTGTGACCGCGCGAACACTGGCGTCGTGAGCATAGAACGTGGTAGAGGTGACATCGGAAGCGAGCAGCGAGCCAAGCGACAGGAGTTGGTCACGGCCATGTAGTAGATAGATCGGATAATAACCAGTCGTATCGCGACGCGACGAATTGTGTGCAAACGTCATGAAGGGCAAGGTGCAATCCCAATCCCAGTGATCATCACACACATGCATCGAAAGCATGTCCGTGGGTGTACGGTTTAGATGCTCGGTAAGTCCGCTTGTCGGTGGGCGGTGAGCCGTCATGAACTTGTGGGACGTGGAGCAACAGCGAAGAAGGTCGTCGACAACCTTAGAAAGAAAACAGCGGGCTCAGCGATGAGAGACACATTGCAGACGAATAGGAAGAAAAACTTGCACGTTAGCAGATATTGAAGCAAAACGTCAAAAACAATTAGGTAAGTGACAAAAGAAAAAGAAAACTGCCAGCCACTTGACCACAACCAGCGTTCCAAGCAGCCTCCTGGTCCTAAAAGAGCGGAGTACCTTGTCTTCTCTTGCCCACAGATTAGATCTACGTCTGCGACTTCGTCTTCCGCCACGGTTAGCACGAGCACGAGCCACACTTCTGTGCCATGGGTGGCTCGGCATGGTGTTTTCGGACGCCCATTCCTTGCGCATTGGAATGGCCGACAGTCCTGCTTGCCGCAACTGTGGCTGCGAGGAGACGATCAAGCAACTCCTATGTGACTGCCCCCACTCTGTTGTGCCAAGGAAAGTGCTGGCGACAACGCTCGAAAAACTGGACAATCGCCACTTCTCAGAGGACAACGTTCTCGGACACAGGTCCAGATTGGTTTCGCCAGTCAAGGCCTTGAGCTGCTCAAGTTCTTATGGGCTGTGAATTGTGCAACAGACTTTGAAAGTTAGCGTGTAGCATCGCGTTAAAGGGGGACGTTTTCTCACTTTATTTTTATTTGTTTGTTCTTTCACTTTTATTCCCTTTAGCCCTTTCCCCAGGACAGGGTAGCCAGCCGGTGCTTACACTGGCTAATTACCCAGTCTTTCCTTATCTTTTGTCTCTCTCTCTTTCCCCCTACGTGCTTAACATTTCTCCTCCTGCCTCTGCCCCTTGCCCGCTTCTTCCTTCTTAATAGAGGAATTGCATAGAACCGCGCTGAATAATAGGATTTATATCGAGTTAGATTGCAGGATATTCAAACGTGGCACAGTATTTGTCAGCGTTGTTGAATATACCATGTAAGCAACGCGCTAGTTAGCTGGTATTGGATACCATGCGCAGGATTCAGCCTCCCTCTCATTTAGACTCAAATGCTTTTACACAGATATGGCTTTGATGTTAATGCTGTTGGCCCTTGTGCCATTTGTTCACGGCGGCCGCAATTCGCCTAAACCGAAGCCTCTCAGTGGTAAGTACGCATGTAAAACATTTCTTCCGTTCTTTTCTTGTTCGTCTTTCTTTTATCGTTTTCATTTTTCCTTTTCATTTTTTTTCTTCATTCCAACGTAGTGACCAGCTGAGGTGGCTGGAGCTGCTGGGCACTATGTTACTAACCTGGCATGACTCAGAGAACCATTCTTGTTAGTTATTAAACTACGACTGTTTGGGAAGGTTGGCTACTGATAAGCCCCCAATGCGAAAATAGTGACTAGCACACACACATTTAAAAAACCACAAAAGAGAACAGTGTATATTATAAAATAAAAAAAGTTATTCAAATGTTTTCACTAGAGTACAGAGTGAAGCTTCGTAATAGCGTTCTATAAACTATAACTATATACTATAATAACTATAATGTTAATATAAACTGTAACTATAAACTATAATAGCGTTCTGTAAACTATATATACCAGGTTTTCCGTCGAAGACTGAGGAATTTGAAAAAGAAATTGTCTGCGGTAGGTAGCACTGTGTTTGTCCTTCAAGTGGTCCACTCAAAGTGCTGGACATTACTTTCACGACAAATTAAGATGCGCAATCGAATAATTGCGACAAATTCACTAATTAAATTTTCAACTAAATTACCTGACAGCACAGATTGCAATTTACGCATTTTAGCCATTGAGAGTTCAAGGCCTATTCACTAGCAAATGATTCTGTATATGACACCCTTTTCAAGTCATGCCCCGTCAAACTTGAAGTGAAAAATGCGTGTTAGTTTCACGTTTTTAACAAAACGCATTTTAGCAATGAAGCTCCAAATTACCTGGACCGCCATTGTATTTCTTCGCAGGGCTCAGCAATTATCTGGAAACTAGCGTCATCATGAGATTTCGCTAAAATGCAGCTACAATTTGTTAACTGCATTATGCGCCGGAAGGTAATTAGCTAAAAACTAAATTTATGAATTTTCCCTAATAAGTCGATTATGCATTTCCATTATAGCGCAGATAATGTCCGCCCATTTGAGCACTTCCGCTCAAGGATTGGGCTTGTGCTATGGGCCACCGGTGATATGCGAAAGCTTTCTGAAAAAATCCTCGCAGAAACACGCGGTATAAAGGTTTTGGCGTAAACTGTGAGCTTATTCATGCATAAAAAGAGTCATCTTATGCCTTGCGGTATGCGCAATTCTCACATGGACAGAAAACGTTCGATGCTACGCTAAAGCCACCATGGCATTGGTGCGAGGCATTTTACCTATCTTAAACAGCACTATTCAGAAGAAACTTACGACATCATAGACGTTATGAAAATAGCGAAAGGCTGTTGTCGTGTGCTAAAGTGCGTTTATAAATATATATCATATTTATATTACTCACAGGTAAATGGCCACTGGAAGGTACTTATGCTTTTTGGCAGGCACTTCAGACAGAAAGTGGAGTATTGATAAGGAAGGTGTTTGTGAATAGATGTCATAGATAATATGCGCTGCAAAGGCTGTCCAACCTAGTTCTCGAAATAGTGACAAAATTTTATTGACAGTCCAAATATAGCATGTGTAAAAAAATTTGTATTTGACGTTGAATATTTCATGTTTCATTTATCGGAACATAGGAGTGTGTGGGGTTATTACGCATATTGCAGAAAATTATTAAATGTCTGTCAAATACGCTTTCGAGTTGGTGTTCCGATCAGGCTGTCGTGCATATCGAGATGAAATTTGCTAGAAATCACTAATTTGTCTTCTGAGAAACGCACTAAAATGTTCGAAAGAAATTGCTATTTTCGCGCTTTTTGGGGCTCCTATACTTGCCAGCAGAAGTTTGTGAACGGTGATCAGTCGTCCATTATGAGTTCTCTATGCTGAACCGAATTTCCTCAGAGCAGGCCCTTCCACTCAACCGGACCTTTCCAGTCGATACAAATGCTTCAAGTCAGGGAACGTTCATTCATTGTTCTGGGTTATTTGCCTCCCTGTCAACGGAAGTGCTTAAATGTGGTCGACACGGAAGGAAATTTCGCTTTTGCGCGCCAAGGTCTTCTCAGGTGAATTCATACGGGAGTAGCGTATTTGGGGTCTTATCTTGTAACCACGTCTACAAAAGAAAAACAGTTGGTTAGGGGACGAGTGCACGTCCTACAAGCATAAAAAATGACATTGAACCATACCTCTCGACAACATCAAGCAATGGTCAGCAACTAGTGATATAGCAAAAAAAATTTACAACTGGCCGTCAATGGGGTGTGATGTAAGTGTCCCTGTCACTGTTACCCTCTACCGTGCTGCCACCAAGTGTCACCTGGCTTTAGCACCACACCTGGCACCAAATGTTGCGACGTTCCCGAGTTGATGACGGAGAACTCCATTGGAGAAGCAGGGAGAAAATAAAGCCCCTGGCTATGATAGTGTGGTGGGCGAGTATTCGATGCTCTTGCACTTGGAAGAACATGCCGGTCTGCAAGCCTGAGAGACGCCGCCTCGGGGAGGAGTTTCAACATTGCTTTATTGCACATTTCTTCTGAGGCAAGCTTGCAGCAGCTGCTAAAGCAGCAAACAGTCCTCAGACTGTCGCTGCTAATGCTGACCTTTGCTGCACATGAAATTCTAAGCACATTTCGGGATGGCTTATAGCGGACATGGGCTGTGATCTTACAGCGTGTCCGATCCTTATTGGTCGCGTACGGTTTGGGCGCCTGCCCAACTACCGGTTAGCGGATGCAGGTGGGACCGCGCCTTCATATTAACACCAGCCACGCCACCGCCACGTCTGCATCACAATACCTTATTCGCCGTGCAAGAGAACAACAAAGCAAACGCGATTTCTTTCGGGGCATCCAGGTAGTCGGCACACGTGGGCAGGCATCGTTATACAGGTTATTTTGCTGTTTTTGTATACTGAAGTGAGAGTTGAGCGTTTTCGGTAGGATCCACCAAAGCCGCATCAAGCCGCAAGGGCCACAAATTTGTCGCGGTATGTCCCGTGTGTCGTCGGCACCCGACGAACTGGGAGCCCATTGGAACTGACATGTAAAAGGAAATGAGTCAGTCGACACTTTTACACTTCATCTCCGCAAAAGCAGGCCCTGCAATTTCGTAGGCAGGTTCTTGCGTGTCAGTGCGCCTGAGTGAAATAAAGAAATCCACATTCACAAACACTATAAAAAGATGCCAAGCAAGACCGCGCAAGTAAGTTCACACACTTAAAATTTTATAATCTGGCTACGTATAAGGACAAGAGTGTCGACTAAAACAACACACTGGAAACTTCGTGAAAAAGGTTATTAAACAAATATTTATACTGCTGCATCATTGCTGCGTATTTCTGTAACGAGAAAGCCCTGCTCATTCCTTCTGCGTTGCCATGCATATTCCCCGTGTTGTGCACGACGATGAGTGCATGTGCTTGCAAAGTGAGTTTCCAACAAAGCAGTCAGTTATTTTCATGTGATATTCGGTGGAGCCACTTGCGTGATCAGTGGCAACTCACAATAAAATGCGACGCAGTCAAATAAGAGCACCTGGTTTGGCCGCACGTTGCGATTAGTTTCCTTTTGAATTGTGCTTCTACCATTCGGCTCGAATTATACATTTTTGACTGTTAAAAAGCTCACATCATACCACATTACAATACAACGACCTGGAAAACTTTTCATGCGAGGAAGTTACTGTAATGATACATGATCCCAATGAAGCCGTAATTACCAGCCAAAATTACCAAGGCCGTAACCGAAGAAACTACTTTTGAAGCCGTAGTACTCCTCAACATTACCAATGCCGTGCCACAAGCAAAACCCACTTAAGCCGTACTTATGTACCAATAGTACAAATGCCCTACCACTAGAAACTACCATAGAAGTCGTAGCACTTTGCCACACTCATATTGCCTTACTACGAATGAAAAATTTTGAGTCGTAGTTATAGCGACTTTATCAATGCCGTACCACAGGTAAACGGTTATATAACATCCAAGTTCAGGGCGCACAAGCCTTCTTACCTATAAGACATCGTGAATATATTGACGCCGTAGTGAATTTGTACGCTTGTCGTGCTTTACAGCAGCTTTGACGAATAACGTGAGAGAACAAAATTATAAATTATGAAAACCATAAAATAATGCAACATAAATGTACAGAAGGAAAGGAATAGTAACACCACCTATTGCTACCGGTGCTCGTGTGTGTGAATCCTTCCCTGCGGCGTTGTTCGGTATTCTCCAATGTTGTAGCAATCTGTTAGGTAGTCTAATAAGGTGGAACTCATACAGTGAACAGTTCGTTAGAAAAGAAGCGTGTCAGTCAGAATGATGAACGAAACAACCTTTTTCGCTCTTGTATGGGCATCAGGAGTTCAAATTTTGTTGGTAAGCTTTCTCCTTTTCTGTATAACACCACCAAATGGTTTTTTATGCAGTAAGAATTGAAAATACATAAAGCTTACATAAATCCTCAGGATAGTCTTTGCAAAAACAAGCACAAGAAGGTCAGTTTTCAGTCGCGGTCTCTTTGAAGAACTTGAATAGCCTGATTTCAGGCTTCAGAGGAGCTGAAATGAAGAGCAGGAAACGTGAATGAGTACCTTAACACAACCAAAAATAATAAAAGGGCTCACAAAGCTCCATTTCTAATTGAAAGTCGCAATTTCCGTGCTAGATGCCAGGGTCCTTGAGCGGACACCTTTTTGCTTTTCATTTGTTGACGTGTGCCCTCCACTTCGCGTATGCCAACTTGGTAAAAGGAATAAATATTAGATAGGGAGGTGACAAATTCAATTAAAACAACCATGCAAAAAACAATTGTCGTAACTAACTTATAACTCCAGGTTTAATGCGCAACACCTAGTAAGCCTCGCGCGTAGTACAGCCCCTGCCATTATCTAGACTTGGTGAGATACAGATCTCAGTAGCCACGCAACAATCATCTATTCATATCTTTTAAATCATGCCACTCACCATTACTCACTGCGACGCAAATACTTGTAGCCGTTATGGTATCCACGCATGAACAGCTTGTCAAACTATGTATTATGCAGGCTGAGCGAGCAGTTGCTACGTGGTGAAATGCTGTCCCCGAGAGAAAGATAATAAAGTGCACATGTCAGCACGCTTATGTTGTAGGAGTATGATGAGATGATGACCCTAGTAGCACAATTCTGTACTATCTCTAGTGCATTTGTAAGGTAAATTTGATTAGCCTTCCAAACTGCACACGTGTATTTGAGTTTAGGGCGAATTAGTGAGTTTTGTGCAATGAGTGTGCCATGAGGAGAGATTTTTACTGAAGTCTGAGGAAACCTTCTTTTCGACCACTAGATGAGATGATGTTGGATAGATACAGATGCCAACTGAGATCTTTAGAGAGAGTGACACTTAGAAATTCAAGGGAGTTAACTGTATCAATTCGAGTGTAAGCAATTGTGGACTGATAAAGAGAGGGCTAGGAGAACAAGCAAAGGCTATTTTAGGGGAAATGAGAACCAACGATCACACTAATTTAGAATATTATTGTCCCTGCTCTGCAGTGCGACCTGGTTGTTAGCGTTATTTATTGATCGGTAAATAATACAATCGTCCGCAAGCATGCGGATTGCGCGAGAAACATCCGATGGCACGTCGTTATTTTATGCGAGAAATGATAAGGGTCCCAGTACAGAGCCCTAGGGGACGCCAGAGGATACGGGAGCAGAGATAGAGGCAGTGTTAGTAATTCACACAGGTGTAAATACTCTGAGGGAATTCTTCAATTAATCCGACGACAGCTGGATTAGGAAAATTTTATTAGTAGGCGTTGAGCCGGTACGGTGTCGAACAATTTAGCAAAGTCAAGGAAATTCGCGTTAGTCAAATTGTTAGCATCTAAGTTTAAATGTTGCTAATGACGCAAAATTGCTAACTGGGTTTCATATGATGGTCACTTGCGAAAACCATGCTGTGATGCATGCAAAAAAGCTTTTGCAAACGAGGAATCTCATTATATGGGTCTATATAATATGCTGCATGATATTATAGGGTATACTTGTTTAGGAGATATGACAGCATTTTAGCGGTGAAACGTGATAACCTGACTTGTAGGACGGAACGTCCTTGCCCACTCTTCATTCGTTTGATAAAGTGCCGGAAGACAAATACTTTGGGAACAATAAAGAGTGGGGCGCATATATGGTTGTTGGTTTTTAATAGTTTAGAGGTGATTTCTTCAACACCCACGGACGAAGACACATTCGATTTCTTAATTAGTGATGGGAAGCCATTGGCTGAAAAATTTATCGCCAACATTGTAGACATGCAGGTGCAGAAAACACAGGTAGTGGGACTTTAGGTTCAGTCGTCAAAACTGAATAAAGGTGGCTATAAAGGTATTATCGCACTCAGAGTCTGAAACAGTATCAGCCTGATCATTACAAATGTGTATAGTGTGAGTACGCCGAAGATTGATGATCTGTCAGAATAACGAGGATTATCAGTGATCATGCGGGGGAGGTCTGAGAGAAAAACAACGTTTGCGTTGGCGAACTGCTGTTACATACGGTAGGGTGCACCTGTGGCGTAGAGGTAGAACACCCGCCTCCAGTGCAAGAGGACCGTGGTTGAAATGCCGGTGCCGGGCAATTTTCCACCGGATAAAAAAAATCCGCGTGTTGATAAAATTGCCCTATCAGGCCTGGAGTGTGGCCTGATCCCAGTGACCACAACCAGTAACGCTCTCCCTCACCAGAGCAGGATTGGCCACCCTGTTGCAGTACTTGGCCACAACCTCCTATATGAACACAACAATCGAACCCCGGCTCTCAGTCCCCAGCAGCCACGATGCATCTGACCACGGCGGCGGTCGGACCTGCGACACAGCAGAGGGCGCTAAGAATCCCTGGCTCCGGACAGGCCGCCATTGGAATCTGAACCTGGCAACGCTTAACGCAAGAACGTTATCTAGTTTGGCGAGTCTAGCAGTGCTATTGGAGGAATTATAGGGCAGTAAATGGGATATAATAGGGCTCAGTGAAGTCAGGAGGACGAAAGAAGCATATACAGTGCTGAAAAGCGGGCACGTCCTGTGCTACCTCGGCTTATTGGAGAGACGAGAACCAGGAGTCGGATTATTGATTAACAAGGCTATAGCTAGTAACATACAGGAATTCCATAGCATTAACGAGAGGGTGGCAGGCCTTGTTGTGAAACTAAATAAGAGGTACAAATTGAAGGTCGTGCATATCTATGCCCCTACATCCAGTCATGATGACCAGGAAGTCGAAAGCTTCTATGAAGACGTGGAATCGGCGATGGGTAAAGTCAAAACAAAATACACTATACTGATGGGCGACTTCAATGCCAGGGTAGGCAAGAAGCAGGCTGGAGACAAATCAGTGGGGGAATATGGCATAGGCTCTAGGAATAGCAGGAGAGAGTTATTACTAGAGTTTGCAGAGGAGAAAAATATGCGGATAATGAATACCTTCTTCCGCAAGCTGGCGAGCCGAAAGTGGACGTGGAGGGGCCCGAATGGCGAGACTAAAAATGAGATAGACTTCATACTCTGCGCTAATCCTGGCATCATAGAAGATATGGACATGCTCGGCAAGGTACGCTGCAGTGACCATAGGATCGTAAGAACTCTAATGAGCCTAGACTTGAGGAGGGAACGGAAGAAACTGGTGCTTAAGAAGCCAATCAATGAGTCTGCGGTAAGAGGGAAATGGAGGAATTCCGTATCAAGCTACAGAACAGGTATTCAGCCTTACCTCAGGAAGAGGACTTTAGTGTTGAAGATATGAACGACAATCTTATGGGCATCATTAAGGAGTGTGCAATAGAAGTCAATGGTAACTCCGTTAGACAGGATGCCAGTAAGCTATCGTAGGACACAAAAGACCTGATGAAGAAATGACAATGTATGAAAGTTCCTAACCCTACATTTAGTATAGAACTGGCAGAACTTTCCAAGTTAATCAACAAGCGTAAGACCGCTGACATAATGAAGCATAATATGGATAGAATTGAACATGCTCTCAGGAACGGAGGAAGCCTAGAAGCAGTGTAGAAAAAACTAGGAATAGGCAAGAATCAGATGTATGCGTTAAGAGGCAAAGCCTGCTATATCATTACTAATATGGATGAGATCGTTCAATTGGCTGAGGAGTTCTATAGAGATTTATACAGTACCAGTGGCACCCACGTCGATAATGGAAGAGCGAATAGTCTAGAGGAATTTGAAGTCCCACAAGTAACGCTGGAAGAAGTAAAGAAAGCCTTGGGAGCTATGCAAAGGTGGAAGGCAGCTGGGAAGAATCAGGTAACAGCAGATTTCTTGAAGGATGGTGGGCAGATTGTTCTAGAAAAACTGGCCACCCTGTATACGCAATGCCTCATGACTTCGAGCGTACCGGAATCTTGAAAAAACGCCAACGTAATCCTTATCCATAACAAAGGAAATGCCAAAGACTTGAAAAATTATAGACCAATCAGCTTATTGTCCGTTGCCTACAAATGATTTACTAAGGTAATTGCAAACATAATAAGGAACACCTTAGACGTCTGTACACCAAAGGACCAGGCAGGATTCTGTAAAGGCTACTCAACAATAGACCATATTCACACTATCAATCAAGTGATAGAGAAATGTGCGGAATATAACCAGCCGTTAAATATAGCTTTATTTGATTACGAGAAAGCGTTTGATTCAGTTGAAACCTCAGCAGTCATGGAGGCATTACTGAATCAGGGTGTAGACGAGCCGTATGTAAAAATACTGAAAGATATCTATGGCGACTCCACAGCCACCGTAGTCCTCCATAAAGAAAGCAACAAAATCCCAATAAAGAAAGGCGTCAGGATGGGAGATACGATCTCTTCAGTGCTATTCATAGCTTGTTTACAGGAGGTATCCAGAGACCTGGATTGGGAAGAATTGGGAACAAGAGTCAATGGAGAATACCTGAGTAGCATGCGATTCGCTGATGATATTGCCTTGCTTAGTTACTCAGGGTGCCAAGTGCAATGCATGCTCACTGACCTGGAGAGGCAAAGCAGAAGGGTGGGTCTAAAAATTATTTTTGGAGAAAACTAAAGTAATGTTTAACTGTCTCGGAAGAGAACGGCAGTTTACGATAGGTAGCGACGCACTGGAAGTGGTAAGGGAATACATCTACTTAGGACAGTTAGTGACTGCGGATCCGGATCATGAGACTGAAATAATCAGAAGAATAAGAATGGGCTGGGGTGCGTTTGGCAGGCTTTGTCAGATCATGAACAGCAGGTTGCCATTATCCCTCATAAGAAAAGTGTATAACAGCTGTGTCTTACCAGTACTCACGTACGGGGCAGAAGCTTGGAGGCTTACAAAAAGGGCTCTACTTAAATTGAGGACGACGCGACGAGCCATGGAATGAAGAATGATAGGTGTAACGTTAAGGGATAAGAAAGGAGCACATTGGGTCAGGAAACAAACGTGAGGTGATGACATCTTAGGTGAAATCAAGAAAAAGAAATAGGCATGGGCAGGACATTGTAATGAGGAGGGCAGATAACCGTTGGTCATTAAAGGCTACGGACTGGATTCCAAGGGAAAGGAAGGTTAGCAGGGGGTGGCAGAAAGTTAGTGGGCGGATGAGATTAGGAAGTTAGCAGGGACAACATGGCCACAATTAGTACATGACCGGGATAGCTGGAGAAGTATGGGAGAGGCCTTTGCCCTGCAGTGGGCGTAACCAGGCTGATGATGATGATGACAATAGCTCACCTTGGTAGTAAGTGTCCCACGAGTCGGCTATTTGTTTTACTTTAGCCGAACGAAGGCGCCATTTCTTTTTCTTCTCAAGTGTTTTCAAAGTCTTGGCACACCATGGTTTGTGGCTGCTCGTAGGAATATAGATAAATGGAATGTGCATATCAGCTAAAGAATTCATCATGTTTCGAAATAATAACCAGTTGTCTTCAACAGGCTGATTTTCAAAAGCGGACTCCTATCTTCGTTAAACTTTCTGCCGTTCGTTGTTTAGAGGAGTTTACTTTATCGCAGAGGCGATTTTATTTATCTGTGGCTGGCGCAAGGACGGTTTCAAGGAAAATGTAGCATGGATTCCTTTGCGGTCACTCAGTTCCTGCAAGTAATTAATGAATTATAAATATATGGGGTGCATGGTTAGTATACGATAAGGCTTTTTCACTATCTCGCGTGACACGAGTTGATTCTTCTATCAGTTACGTCATATTTTCGTCTAGACAGAAGTCAAGAAATTGGGCAGCCCGTTAGTTAGCTGTAGATAACTGGGTAGTAATCCAATTATTTCTGGGGCATTTAAAGTCATGGAAAAGCAAGATACACGAACTAGGATGCCTCTTGGTTTGTTCTCATAGGGTATTGTTAAGTTTGCTGGGGAAATCAAGGTTATGTTTAGAGTCTGTATAGCATACATCAATAATAATTAGTGTGGGAGCGGAACAGCAGATTAGCTATAAAATTTCGACGTCACATGACATATTGACAGCGAAGCAGGACAGCTCTTTGTACATAGCTATTAGAACACCACCACCTCTGGCACTGCGCCTGTCCTGCCGCAATATATCATGGTTAGGTGAGTTCTTCAAAACTTTGAACTCTGAAATACCACTCCAAAGCAATGTTTCGGTTACTATAAGTACATTGCTTTAGGACGTTGATACGAGATTAGACACTATTGCATGTTTTGGACGGAAGCTGCATGCATTGGTTAAGGTAACCGAAAGGGACAAAGTGGCATGGGGCGCAGGAGTAGGCTGGCAATGTGATTGACTGTTGTGATGAGATAGTTATAATAGTTTTTTTCACACTTTGTGAAGCTTCATTAATAAAGAAGCGTTGTTACCTGATGTGCAGTTTTTTGTATCGAAGTGAGTAGGGCATAGACTTACTTTTTGCAAATGCGGTGAGGTTTTTAGCCCGGAAAAATTGTCGCCGACACTACAAATATAATCTTTCATCTAACGAACGTCAGTAAAGATCCCCTCTTTCACTTTAAACGCACCAAAGCTGACAATAATGGAAGAATTTCCCAAACCTATGGCGACACAAGCGATGTGGCCTTCTACTTCTTTTGAGTGAAGTATTATGTTTACGCTTTAGCAGCAAGGCTAAATTATTATTTGTTCAATATGCGCACATAATTCTGATGAGGAACCGGAGATTTCATAAACTATTAGGTGTTTCGCCAAGAACGATTCTCAGCGTCGTCAAACGGCCATCTACATTAGACACACGACACACTGTTTCGGCGCTATCGGTCTGTACGGCTACAACCTGCTACCACAAGTGTTCAATGTGCTCGCAATGGGCTTAGACAGAAGCTATATATAACTGGCCAGGTCAGCTATGACATTATTTCTTGTAACGAGATGTGCCTTAATGCATTTAATTTCTGCACTTACGGTCGACTGACCGGTGTTTAGCGTGCGCAGCTCGGCAAGAATGGTCGTGTTGTCTGGCCGAGGATTCCGCTCGATATTTCTGACGACTTGCAGAAAAGAACGCAAGAGCACCCCGTACTCACAACAAGTAGCAACGAAGCGCTTAGCGCTCGGCAGCTAGCTTTACTGAGCTGCCCACTGTGGTTTGAGTCGGTGATAGTGATAAGATGTTTAAGCAGAGACATACGACCTCTTCGTTTTCATTTGGCCTGCCGTAGCAGGATTTGGATGGATGGATGGATGGAAAACTTTATTGCGTCCTGCAATGCTACTGGGTGACCCATAGGACGGCTAATTCCACGTCAGGACTGGAAGACGGAGCTTGGCGGCCGCGTCGTGGGCTTGCTGGGCTGCCCAAAGCTGTTCAACCAGACCCGGGCTGCGAATGGCAGCCTCAAACCTGGTATGGTCCTAAGTGTAACGAGCATTGGCGGTTCGGTCACTTGGCCAGAGCATATGTTTGAGGTTAAGTGATTCAGTACAGTTCGTGCACTGCCTAGGGGAATTGTTCCGCCATGTATTAGTGTAGGCGTTTGGGTGCGGGGTATGTATTGGTTTGAAGTAATCTGAAAGTGATTTCTTGTGGTCCCTGGAGTGTGGGATGTGGTGTGGCAAATTCTCTTCGGCTGAGGTAGAAGTGTTTAGTGAGCTCGTTATATGTGAGTGGGGCGTCCCTGTTCTCTCGTAGATGGGCCAGACCCGTGAGGGCGGCACTGCGGAGGCTTAGTTGTCGCGCGCTCTTATGGGCCATCTCGTTGAGATTCAGGGGGCCTTCTCGATGTTTCCCATGTGTGCAGCGAACCAGCAAATTGAATGAAAGTGGATTTTGCTCTTTTTATAGCTCAGGCTTGCTGCGAGATTACCTCTTTCTGAATGGCTCTAACTGCACTTCGAGAATCACTGTATATGTGGGCCTCCGGGGATCCGATAACGACAGTGCGATGGCTGTCTGCTCGGCAATCTCTGGGTTGTTTGTGATAACCGTGGCTGAGTTGACTGTCCCGCCCCTGTGACCAAGGAGAGCTACCGTGAAAGCGATTCTGTCTGTGTGTCTTGCTGCATCGACAAAACAAGCTCTCTGCTTTGCTTTATGAATGTTGCGGAGAAGACTAACGCCGCGGGCTAGTCGTCATTCTGTATTGTGGTCCGGATTCTTATTGCGAGGTAGAAGTTGGACTTCGAAGTGTTTATGCGTGTCTGTCGGGCTGTCTGTGTGTAGTGAAATGATTTTAGGTTCGTCGAAGCCTAACTTCTAAAGCACTGCAGGGCCCTCCTGGTACCTGCCAGTCTAGCAAACTCAGCTCTTTCCTGCGCCTCTGCGATCTCCTCGAGTGTTTTATGTGTGCCCAGCTACATTAGGCGTTCCATGCTCATGCAGCTCGGGACACCCAGTGCCTGTTTAGTGTTCTTTCTAAGTTGGTTATTTAGCTTTGCTTTTTCAGAGGGTTTCCATTTGTGCATCGCCACCACATATGCGAAATGGCATAAGGGGAAAGCATGTGCGAGCCTGAGTTGATTGTCCTCTTTGAGACCTTGTTGTCTATTGGTGAATCTTTTCATTTCCTCATGGCGTTGTCTACCTTGTTGATAAGTTTTTTCATCGCCTTGGTATTAGAGCCGTTGGCCTCAATTGTCATACCTAGAATTTTAATTGAGTCTACTATGGGAATCATTGCTCTGCTTTTAGTGTGAAGTTTGATGTCTTGGTCTTTGGTGTAGACCCAGCCCCTTGGTATGGAGGTCTAGTTAGCGTATAAAGGACACATTCTGACTTCTTGGGGAGCATTCGAGTCCCGTGGGCTCAAGGTAATCCCCAATGGTATGAAAAGTACTTGATAATGTCGATTCAATGTAGCCGTCGCTGCCACCAATACGCTCTCTAGTTGCATCATCAGCAAGATTGCGTACTTGATGCCTTCGATGGCACTGAGCTCCTTCCTAAGCCTATTAGGGCTAGGCTGAAGAGGGTAGGGGAGATAACGGACCCTTGTGATGTCCCCTTGTTGCCTAGCGTTAGCAGGTGCTACATTAGTCCGCGAATCTTAAGCGCTGTTGTCCTGTTGGCAAGGAATGAGCTGACATACGCGTGTAATCTGGGGCACAGGTTGAAGTTGGAGATGGTATTGAGAATGTATTAGTCTGACAAATTATCGAAAACCCATTCGAAGTCGAGTCCTAGGATAACTTTCACGTCTCTGGAGTTGTCCATGATTTGATGCCTGATCAGCATCATAGCATCCTGCAAGGATAGCCCTGCCCGCAAATTAATCATAGCGTGTGGGTACATCGCCACTGTTTTCTAGGTGTTTGGTAAGGCGGTTGAAAATGGCATGCTACGTGGCCTCACCAACGCACGAGGTGAGTGAGATCGGTCTTACATTATCTATGCCGGGGGTTTTGCCGCGCTTGGTTATTAGAACGGTGAGGGATGTTTTCCAATCAGGGGGGGGGGGGGATGCTGGCCTGCTTCCAAATTGAGTTGATTTGTTTTGTGAGATATTCGATTGATTGTGCTTCTAGATTCTTAAGTGTTTTATTGCTAATGCCATCGGGGCGAAGGGCTGATATACTACTCAGGTCGGGAAGGGAAGTACGAATTTCACCTCCCAGAAACTCTCGATCTAGTTCCAGGTTATCCGCGCCCACATAGGTAGGGTATGAGCCGTTGCTGTTAGCGCCAGCCAAAGATAGATATTTGTTGGTCAGCTTGTTAATGAGGTCTGTGGAAGTGGATTTTTGTAGCGCCAAGTGAACTGCCCTATCTATGGCTCGATACTGGCTAGACTTCGCGCTAGTGCTGTCTAGAAGGTGTCTAAGCAGGTTCCAGGCGCCATTGTTCCGCATCTGCCCGTCGGTGGCGTTGCAGACACCGTCCCACTGCTGCCTCGAAAGCTTAGAGCAGTATTCCTCTGTTTGCATTTTAAGCTCCCAAATCTTCCTTTTAAACCTGCGGTTAAGACGCTGTTCCTCCCACCTGGATGTGACTGACTGTTTGGCCTTATGCATATGGGCTAGGTGGCTGTCTACGCACTCCATTGGCAGGTAAATCTCTATTTATGAAGTGGCAGCTTTGATATAACCGCTGATCCGTTTCACCCATTGTTCTAGCGTGGGAGTGGGTTGGTCTTCGAGCTCATTTTCTTTGATTTCTCTGAGTTTTGCCCAATCTACGAACATGTGAGCTTTAGGGACTCATGTGGCAAATGGAAAGGTTAATTCGTTTACGCAGAGGTCACTGCCTAGATCCTCGAGGAGATTGCGCCAGCGAAATTCAGTGGAGTTCCTGACACGGAACAGGCCACGCGTCGTGCCTCTGCATGTAGAGGTGCCTGTTCTGGTAGGGAATTCCGGGTGTATGGCGAGGGTGAGCTCTATTTCGATTGCATTTTGCCACCAATGCTTACCCTTAGGTGTGTCATACTGGTAGCCCCAGGAGCTGCAGGGAGCATTAATGTCTCCGGCGACTACAAGTGCGTTATAACCTGCTTTACTACATGCTTTTTTTCAAGATTAGTTTGAATCTTTCTGCGTGAACTTGGGGGCTGCTGTAAATCTTATGAAGAAATTGGCTTTCAGTCTGGTGGTTATAGGAATTATTTCGGTCATGATATGTTCCATAGTATTACTGGGGTACGTTGAGGTCATGTTGAATGTGGGTTAGTTTGCTGTTGAGTAGCGTAGATATCCCGTTACGACCACAGGTTTCTGCTATGGCGCGATATCCTGTGAGTGTAGGGTTAGGCCCATTGATTTCCTCTACGAGAATTACCTGTGGTGCATCACCTGAGGGACGAATATGTTGCTGTAAGGGCGCTACTCCCTACAGCATACTCCCTACAGCATACTCCCTACAGTTCCATTGCCACTTCTAAAAGCTTTAGAGTGATTGGCCATGTTGAATGTGTGTGTCGTCAAGTGCCAAAGGCTGAACTTGACGTAGAGCGGTTGGTGGCAATCTCTTAGGTAGCACCGTATTCTGATAAGCCGAGATTTCCATGGATCAGGTGTTTGTTTCCATGGAGCACACCCTTTGGTCTAAGTTAGTGACTGTGCCGCGGATGTGTTCCATTTGCTGCATTATTTTCTTCTGACCTTCCATGAGTGCGTTAAAGCTTTCAACTAACTTGTTTAATATATCTGTATTATCTGTGCTCGCTTTGGCTGCCTTTGTGTGCGGTGTAGCCGGGTTTGACGCATGTTCGGCTACCGTTATGTCCATTGTTTGAATTTCTGAGTTGTTTTGTTTGCCTGGTGCGGCAAAGGAAGCTAGTAGTCGCCTAATTTCATCCATGAGGCTAACGACTAATTTCCTGAGTTCCAGGTTGCTGTGTTTTAGGCTTTTGATCGTGTTGCAATTGTTATTAGGCTCTGGCGGTTCGACCAAACCAAGCTCTTTCGGTCGATGTGAACTCGCTGGACCCAGGTAGCGCCGGTTCCCCCATCATGCTGGCCGCCACGTGGCCGTGTGGCCCGTCGGTCTGCCAGCGGACGTCAAACCGTGTCCTGGTCTTGTGCTTGTCCTTGTTGGGTCTGCGGGATCGGCTCTGGGGTCCCCTGCATTGGGTGCGTGATCTTCTTCTTTGGTCCTTCAATTCGTTTCTTGATCTCGATCTTGCAGGGACTACGTTTCCCTGCTTGGTAGAGACAGGTTGAGCTCGGGGAAATGTTGCTCGTTCAGCGTGAATGTGCTCGGTTGGATCCCTTCATTCGAGGTCAGCGTTGCTCTCTTCTCGATTCTATGTTTGCTAACGACATAGGGAAGTGGGGAGCATTGCTGGCATTCCTTGCCAACCGTGATATGTTTCTCTCCGCATAGGGAGCATCATGGGTGCAGTTATCTGCTTCCATGGGATATGGTGTTCAACAGCCCGTGCTGATTGACTCATATGGTGATGGACAGACATCCGCTCGATGTCCCAGTCTTCCACAAGCATAGCAGTTGTCTATCTGCTTGCGGTACAGCGCGCAGCCTGAGACCGTTGCCATATCTTATGTAGTTTGGAACTTCATAGCCGTCCACAGCAATGACGACTGTATTCATCTCTTTAATTCGTTTAGCTGCCAGGGCCAGAGGATTATGCGTATTAACAATGATGCGGTTGAGTGCGTCTTCGTTCTCGTTGAGCGGGATGCTTCTAATAACGCCTTTACAGGTCTCGTGCGGTGCCGCCCTCTATGCGGCAACCTTACGGGTATGGTCGTGGATGATAATGTCTCTGATAGTGGTATACTTCGTTGCATTCTCTTCGAGTGGCGTGTGGACCACAGCTATGTTCTGTTGAAAGTTAGGGCATAATATATCATTCCCTCGCTTGGGCGCCTCAATGCAATCTGACGTTGTTATTGCATCAACCACCCGTGTGATGCCCAATTTGGCAATATTAAGTCCTCCACGGATCCTGATGATGATCTTAATATATTTAGAAGAGTTAACTGCTGGACTAGTTGGTTATCTTGCATACTGAAACGATTTTGCGCCAAAAAACAACACACACAAGAAAGACGACGTCACTACGGGCGCTTGCAATGCAAGTGTCCGTGGTGTCGTCGTCTTTCTTGTGTGTGTTGTTCTTTGGCGCAAAATCTTTTCAGTGTGCAAGATCGTAGTATCATCCGGAGGTAATGGAGGCCTTTTACTCAGTCTTACAATGCTTTTCCTAAAGGTGGAAACTTAAACGCGCTCTCTTGCCGGTCCTACTGACCATGAGCGCAATGATTTTCCAGCCGGCGACCTCACTGCAATTCTCAGGGTCGATGTGTTCTCCTTCGACTGCGGATCTCAGGTCGCCGGAGTGGGGGAACGTGCCCGGCGCGTCGCCGAAACGCTAGATGAGGGCCGTCTCCTGGTTAGTCCTACCACCGTGGCCGAACTCGTCGTAAGTAGTCACAGAAAGGGCCGTAAATTGGTCGAAAAGTCAATCAGACCTAACAATGGTGTCCTCTCGTAGCAAGCAACTTCACAAATAAGGTCATCACAAAAGGAGGCACGAATTGACAAGATTTCCGTGCGTAAAGTGACGCAAAACTGGGAGGCGATGTGAGTGCGTCTCACCCGTCCGGGTTCTTCTTCCGCAGAATTTTGGAGGGATGTGTGCAATTTCACGCTGAATACCCTAATCAAGTAAAGATTTCTAGTTTATTGGTCTGCTGGCATGGAGTAAAATGAGGTGTTCTTAATTTACTGAGTATTTTAGTTTGCGCAGGTTTTATGAAGTCAACAACTGGGAGTTCAGTAGCGGCCTCAATTCTCTTTTCTTCACTTACGCTGAGTTTCGCTTACTTAAGAAAAGGTTTGTGACTATCAACTCACCCGAACTGCCAACTCTATAGATTCGTTTAGGTGATTTCAGTATGATGTGGATTTATAGGTTAAGGCCCATAATCGTAACGACTCCTTACCCAAGAATTCTTGGTAAAAGAAAACTGCGCTCAATCTTGATGCAGGACGAAGCCGGCCAGCCATGGAAATGGAGCAATTACAATTTCGTTTTTTCAATTGAGCCTCAAGTGCAAATTATATTACTAGCCAACCATAGCACGTCATAATCTAACAGCTGTCCTAGTGCATATTTTGTTTCTGCCATGGCATCAGCCGATACGCAATAATAGGCCTATTAAATATTGCATCGACTAGGGCAGTACGGGGATGAGTCAACTTCCGCGAGCAGTAAACTTCATTCACTGTAAATTCTTTATCACAGTTCATACTTTACCGTTAGTTTTGTTTGATTTTATGTCCCTTGAGCACTGGTCTGTAGATCAATTGCAGTGCTGCGAGAGCAAATCATAGCAGCTCGCCCTGCGACTGTGCTTTCCAGGTGTTCTCTGCTGGCGCGACGCTGAAATGACTGAGAGGTGAAACCTCCGTAAGAGCAGTGTTAGTTTGCGCGCACAACTTGGCGATAGTTTGCGAGCACTTCAGTATTTCTACGCTGGTTTGTGGAGCAGAAGGCGGACATAAATCCCACTGGGGAAATCAGTCTGTACCAATTAACTCTAAAAAGCTGTATTCAGGGCAAATCACAAGTTTTTAAATCTGTGAGCATTTACATTCCTACCCAGGAAAATATTTGGTCACCCGTCACGTAAAACGAATGCAATGGTTCACGCGCCCCAAAAATTGGCTCATAACCACGTAAAGCAGGAACTACAAAGGCCCAGCAAAGTGAAGAAAACAGTGCATTCAAACAAGGTTCTGAACTATCAGTAAAGCATTGCATACCCCTCTCAGCAATTGTTGTGGTTATGGTTTTGCAACAACTTAGCTGAACATCCATGTTGATAATGACCGATAAGAGTAGATACGAGCCGCATCACG
Source organism: Dermacentor andersoni (assembly GCF_023375885.2). Lineage (NCBI taxonomy): Eukaryota > Metazoa > Arthropoda > Arachnida > Ixodida > Ixodidae > Dermacentor > Dermacentor andersoni. The sequence continues at coordinate 37,695,170 of NC_092824.1, forward strand.
TTCGATAAGCTTATTAGCGACCGATAAGGCTTGATAAGTCACATCAAGTTTCATAAGAGTGATAATGATCCAGGATTGCATGGAGCTGAGCTAGTGCCACAATATTTACGCGTGCTTAGACAACTTAGCAATGGTAATGGTTGCTGCAAGATGTGTGCCACGTCTTATTAAATACAATATTCAGCAGTGCAGTTGGCTTCAGCTGATTCATTTTTTATGTAAGCTTACAGGTATGGCGAAGCTGCAGCGTGCACCGACAAAGTGAAGGGGAGCAGACAAGGTGCACTGCTAAAACTTTCATATGCTTCATAAGCCACCATTAAGCGAGATATAAATAATTATGATCGGTGGGTACACGTGCGAAAACCACGACCTAATTATAAGCCATGATGTGACATAGGAATGCAGATTAAGTGTGATCATCTACGATTAATAATGGTTCCCTCAATCTAAATAGAGCATTTGAATTACATTTCCGCCGAAATGCAGTCGCCATGGCCGGGTTCGAACCACTGAGGCCGAGCTCAGCAGCGTAGCTTCTCTGTCACTTGGTTACCGAGTCTGGTAGACATAGACTTTACTGTTCACCAAGTATCGGGACAATTTGAATAGATATGCTTTTGGCTTTTTTTAAGTTGTAATGTTCTGTTTTCAATATCACTGAAGTAAGTGCGCCGGGTAAATCAGGAGACAGCAAAGAAAAATATATTTTCCCACGTGAGACAGCTTACTCGCATAATTGTATTTTGGACATGAACACTTATGGGAATGAAACAATGTTTTTAGGTGTAATGCTATGTTCTCTTCCAGAACAAGAACAACGCGAAAGGATGTGCAATAATGCTGGAAACTGCAGCGGTACTAGAGAACTAAGGTTATGTTTGTTCAATGGAAAAGATACTGACCCCAACAGTACACAGTGTGGTAAGTGTTCCCTTCAGTTCGAATATTATTATGCCGCGTTGTACACTTAAATTTAGAATATGGGGCAGATGGTGGCCCCAAAAATCTATGTATTCCATGGCAATACACAATAAAAAGCAAAAAGAAGAGAAATAAGTATTTTAGACCACTGTTTGAAATCTGTCGCTGTGACTAGCGTGGATGCACAGATGTAGAACAATGCAGTAAAACGTTGATGTTGCATGCACTTCAAACCTTATAGCGGTATTTGTACCACTCTGCACTGCGCCTTATTTGTTTGTCATTCTTCAGTGAATGAACTAAAAAAATTATTCAAGTCTTTATGTCATATTACTTGACTTCGTATCGATTACTATAGCAGTTTGTTAGCTTAGTAAACTAGTGAGTTTATTGCACTTTTTAATGACAAACTCTGCAGCAAGATTTTACAAGTTTAAGTTCAAGAGAATGACCACACAAGTTTAGTTTCCTGTTTCCGTATTACCAGGTGAAATGGAAGAACTGCTGTCAACTAATTCAATCAATTTACCTCAGTACGCGCGCGAATGCCCTGCGCTAGTCGCGGTGCAACTACTGTGCGACGAATTAGGCTGTCTTAATAAAGCTTCCGTCGCTCTTCCCTCTGTGCACAAGCTAATGCGGGCTGGTGCTTTGCATAAATCCCTATTCAACGAATATGTTTTCAGAAGCAGGGGCAGCGAGTGGCTGCTCCCTCGCGCAATATATTGATGTTTTCCTTAGGCGCCTATTCCGCATTGTTAACCGGCAATCGCTAGTTTGAAACGCCGCTTTCGAGACCTTCCGTGCAATTCGCAGGACACACTAGGCTTTCGGACTTGAAGGAGAAAAAGTATATTTTTGCTTTCCATTCAGCACATTTTTTTTCTATAAGGTGGTGGTTTTGAACGCCCTCCGTAGTTTCGCGATCGTCGAAGTAGAAAACAAAAATGACTGCCTGCGGGAGCGGTGTGTGCTCTTGGGAAGATCGCAGATCTCGCGATTCCACTGCGTCTGCGGCTGATTTTATCAATGGATGAAGGAGCAGCGAGTCTCAGAATGCTGCCTTCTCGTCGAACTTCGGCTCTGAGTGGAACGACCACCCAAACTATACCGGAACATGGACTGCGCAGCCAGGCAACGCAAATTGTAGTGCAAAGTTTTCTATTGCAAAACGCCGAGCTGAAGCGTGTGTTCGAACTCACGATGGGCGACATCCAGCTTCCGTCCAGCAAGCATTCATGGCCGGGCGGCGACAGGTGGGTTGACGGTAGGCATATGATCCGTCAACTTGTGTTTCACAGGTATCGCATCATTTCGGGGCTTCGTGAATTGTGGGCACCCAGCAAGTATCTCGTCGTACGTTGAAACCGGCCGAAACTTACGGATGCCAGATGAGGAGAGGTTGGACTGCAGGCCAAGCACATAGAGGGATGTGACGTCATCCTTTATGCTCCAATTGCGAGCATTCTCATCTAGGTTGAAATGGCTGAAGATACCCGCTGCTGGTGTGACAAAGCCGACGTATGCGATCCCAAGCCCCATCTGCGCAAGCGCCCCAGTCCGGTGTCTAGAGTTATTGACCGGAGCTAATACGACACGATGGCGAGTACACTAACACAAGAATAACTAAGCTTTCGCTGAAGCCCACAATGAGATGAGACCAGGCTTCGCCACCTTCTCACAGCATCCGATGCGGAACAGTCATTCTCGGAGACAAAGCACCACATGGCGCGGAAATGCCCGAAATCTGCCTAAATTCATCAGCCTCGGTATGACCCAATATATGGACTAAATAATTTGTGTCGCCCTAGCGAGCTGTCATGTTCATCGGTGTTCAACGAGCCACATCATCGTGCGGCAAAGGATAAAAATTAGAATACACTGAATTACTGTAAGTGACTGACAATTGAAAAATGATGAGCCATTGCACTCTGTGGAGGCGGATGGCCAGCAAAGCTGCGTAGGACAAGAAAAAGAAGTTACACAGAATTTTGAACAGTGGTACAAACACATTTATTGTCTTGGTGGATGGTCATTATACCGAAAAATGCGTACACATACTTATTTTTTTACATCCGTGTTCATTCCTGTTATACATTCATTATACAGATTCGTGTTTTCATTTCGCGATATACTAGGGCAAAGAGCTTGAGACCGGAATTACCACGCCGACTGGTAGTGGGCCGGTGCCGTCAGCGCCTTCGCGGACGGAGAGGCAGTATGGGAATGCTAGCATGATGAGTAGCATCGGAGCCACATGTGGAAGAGCATGACGAAGGCGCGAGCGACATATGGAGGCAAGGAAGTCTAGACCGTAATCACTGCTCCGACTGGCAGGGGGCCTGTGCCGCTTGCGCCGTCTTAGACGAAGGGGAAGTATGGGAACGCTGACCTGATGAGCAGCAACGTAGCCAACTTAGGATGACGAACCCGCGAGCAGTGGCACAAGTGCGTTCGCACGGTTCGCCGAGGGTCGGCAACGAGCCAGCGGTGGTAGACGACGATGACGAAGGCGCGAGATGTGGCACGAGGCATTGCCGATGATGATAGCTTTTATTCACAGATTTGTTTACGGACACGAAAAATGCGTGTAATCTTACCGATAAAGAGCTTGGCTGCACACGCAGCATAAACGCCGCGAACAGCCTGTTCTTACTCTAGATCCGTCATTAACGCATGTGCTAGTGGAACATTTGATTTGTGGATGTCTAATCAGACTCGCTCTCACTTTACGGTGAAAACTTGGTATACGTGCCATCCAAGCTCTAACCTGTTTTCGCTTGTCCACGCAGGACATGCGCTAAAGAAACAAACAAAAATCAGTACCAACCCTTCCCCTACAGGAAAACGAGGGTGAGTGAAGCTTGTGCTGCGTGCACCTGACCGTCTCGGGTAGGCAACCCACAAGTAAAGGTGCCGGATTGCTTCGGCCTCCCAGTCCATCAGCTCGGGATCTCCTTGTTGCTATCGGATTGCCTGAGCTAAGGCGGCTTTAACGGCTGGATCGACGTGCCGACTGTGAGCCCTATCATAGGCGAATTCTCGCCGCCTCTCGTGGAACGCTGCCCGTTACTGCAGGAACGCACAACGCGTGCCCGTCCCATCCGTTTTCCGAGACTGACCTGAACGGAAATGAAACCTGTTATAACGGAGACGCATAGCTCGAAAGGCCGTTTATTCTATCTGACCGCAGTACAACACATGACACGGGTCAGTTTGGTCACAGCGCTTTTAAAGGCAACAGCGCTAACGAAAGGATACGCGCGCATAGTCTGCGCACTGAACAGCAAAGGAACAGATAATCATAATAGGCACGTTTCATGCGATTACAACAAAGCCACCTCAGCGCGCGCGAAATCATTTCCTGCCCTTTCGCTCCCCGTCTGGAGCGAAACGGCTGTTATTGGTTGCTCACGTGGCGCGAGCACGCGCCTATGCAGTTGGAGTCCTTGCTAATGACTGACCCTCCGGCGCCTGCGTAGCTGTCAACTCATCAAACCAACCTTTCCCGCAGCTGCATGATCTGGGGGCAAGTGGGATTTCGCGTGACCATATCACCACCTAAACTTGTGAGCCAATACAAGCTTCACTTAAAAAATCCTTGAGTGATTACCGCGCTCAAGACGCGAAGAAAATTTGCGCCTATTTCTAAGTACTTTCATTCACGCTCTGAACGTAACGCAAAATGCTGCGTATTTCTAAATACACGTGCGAGACACGCACCAACGATTTTCTTGTTTCTATCCACCCGAGACACGCTTTCAAGGAACGGCATAAACACTCGCTCAAATTGTGCGGGTAAATAACGGTGCTTCCAAATAACACGTTTTATTTCAAATAAAACTTGCGAACACTTCAGAAAAGTGAAGTGGCGCTCAAGCGCGCCACTACAGGCCTACAGCAGATAACCTATACTTTACGTTACCAGCGTATTTCGCCAAAAAGGGCCTATGTGCTTAAAATAAGAAGGACACATCGAGAAAACGAAGTATCAACGAATTAGGCTCATGTAATCTATGTCTTTGAGAATATAGGGAAACTTCACAAACAAGCAATATAAACAAAGCTGGAAAATTGTTTCTTGAAACGATCTATGGTATCGGAGATCTCAAAACATTTAATGAAACATAAAAAAATAGAGAAACAATGTGTTCTTTCCACATAACTTGCACCGCCGCTATTCATTCCTGATAGCCTACGCTTGCGTAATATTCTTAAGCCGTACTCGAGGAGGGCATGGTCTTAAACTCTTCTTGTCAACCAGGGAATACAAAAGCCACGTAGGCCAATCCCATCGCAGCAGACCCCCGACACTTTACGCACTAGCAACATGCCTTCTAAGTATCGCACTACGAATTCACCGACTCGTATGACCACTTCGCGTCAAATTAACGCCTCGCTCTCCTGTGTCATACATAGCGCAACTCAAATGTAAACAAACGAATAGGAACATAATTGCCTGGCGTTTTTGTCTACCTTACCGCCAAACGGCCCTCTATTTTCTTCGTCGTCCCGTGCGTCTGAGGCTTTCTCACTGGAAACATTCAAAGCGGCAAACGCGCCTTTCCAACTATTTCACGGCGTTCCTCTCAGGCTATAGCACTTTTAACTTTATTTGCCTGCGTCCTGTTTTCTCCCACATTTCTGACTCTGCAACGCCGCTTTCTGCTAGCAAGCTTTCTGGTGCTTATTTCCGAGCCTTTCGCACGCATCTGCTTCTGACTGGAACTCATGCAGTCGGTCACAATTTCTATCTCAACCATGCCGTCTGTATAATTTGTGGGTAAATCATTCCTCTCATTGTTACCTCGACTGGCGGATAGCTTCAAACACTTTGAGGCATGCAGCGATTTGATTTTGCGCGACGCAGCTCTCACACCTCGGAGCTATCAACAACTGCCTTACCATATCTATATTGCTTAGCCAATCGGAAACTTCAACTGGTGAATCTCTCCGCTTTTCACTCCTTGTTTTTCCTTTGTTTCTTCCTCTCTATATTGTTCGCTGCGACGCCGCTTTTTCCTGGCATGCCTTCTGGTTCTCATTTCCGAGCCTTTCGCTCGCATCTCATTCTGACTGGAACTTTTCTGACCGATTGAACTGTACACTGGTGCTCTTGTCTAACGATTTCGTGTTACAACTTTTTCTGCAAGGCCTACCTTCACGACGTGCTCCCTTGATAACTGTCGCAAATCAATCAGAGCTGTCCTAGCTGTTTCTCTTGGGCATCATTGGCACCGCATTTCGTCACGCTAAATCCGGTCCTCATAAACGGGCCGCTCAGCAAATAAGCAATGGTCTACGGATCATGCATCTCCGTGTATTTAGAGTTACTGGGATTAGCCTCTCTTTCCACCATCGGTAGAACCGTGCATGCTATTTCTTCGCTGCTTTCGTGCGCCCCTTCTACAGGTGCCTGACATTTCTGCTGATGTGCCTGTTCCGCTCTTGGAATCTTTTGCTTTGGAGCTGCGATCGCTTCTTTTTTCTAGCCAAATCATTCCTGTTTTTTGTAATCCTGCTCATGCGTTATTGCTTCCTGTTCATCTTTTATAAATAGGTTGCCGAAGTATTCAAAATATTGCGGATCACTGCTGCTTGGTAAATATTTATACGAACATCGGTTTCTGAACCGTCATCTTCTACTTCTGCGTTCAGCTCTTGACGTAACCGTAACGAGGTAGCTCTCGTCGAACTCATTAGGGCCATGGTCACTACTTTAAGGCTTGGCTCAGGCATTCCACAATACTTACTGCGTAACCCGCACAAACTGCAATGAAGTATAGAAATTACCAGCGGTTCAACTCTGTTTTTCCAGGCGAATTCTAAGTCTGGCAAATATGGCAGAAACAGAACGCCTATGCACCGAAGTAGTACCCAGTCCCCACGTTTTATATTGTCACGTGGTAGTGACGTTGAATAACACAGTAGCAATACTGTGAACGATAAAACTAACCTTTATTGGGCGAACCTGTGCCCACAAAACAGGCTACACTTATAGCACAACGATAGCGGCGAACACGGTCGGCGATCGTCGAAAATCTGATCAGCGGGTCAAACGCGTCGGCTTTTATACAGCAGTCATCGAATGTTCCAGTCTAATCGTTCGGACCCGCGTGCCTTCCACAAAGTTCTACACCATTCGCGTCACGCGATGAAATCACATAATACAAGGTTCGGCGACAACAGATAGCGGATAGAAGCATCGATAACTTTCCAGAAACGTCGGATACATGCAGGCGCGTCCCGCGCTGTGCGATAACATTTGTTTAGCGGCGAAACGTGGTCGCCCGATAAAGATAAGTACACGGGTCAATACCCCCCTCTTAAAAAGCATCGACCCGATGCTACACACAAACGAAAACACCCGTAGCAAAGAAAACAAAAAAAATAAGCAATTTCGTCAGCGTCCGTAAAAGGGTTTAAGGCGCACCACGTGGACCACTTCAGATCGTGCGCGGCGCCGCTGTGAATGCGAAATGCCGTCTGGCACGACCTCATAGTCCAGAGCGCCAATACGTCGGATGACCTTGTAGGGTCCGAAATAGCGTCGGAGTAGTTTCTCACTGAGTCCTCGTCGGCATATCGGGGTCCATACCCAAACACGGTCGCCGGGCTGGTACTCGACGAAGCGTCGTCGGAGGTTGTAGTGTCGGCTGTTGGTCCTCTGCTGGTTCTTGATCCGCAGGCGGGCGAGCTGTCGGGCTTCTTCGGCGCGCTGGAGATAGGTAGCGACGTCAAGGTCCTCCTCGTCAGTGGCGTGCGGCAGCATGGAGTCGAGCGTCGTCGTCGGGTTCCTGCCGTAGACCAGCTTGAACGGCGTGATCTGTGTTGTTTCTTGCACCGCCGTGTTGTAAGCGAATGTTACGTACGGCAGGATGGCATCCCAGGTCTTGTGTTCGACGTCGACGTACATCGCTAGCATGTCGGCGAGGGTCTTATTCGGCTGCTCCGTAAGACCATTCGTCTGCGGATGGTAGGCCGTTGTCCTCCTGTGCCTTGTTTGACTGTATTTCAGAATGGCTTGGGTGAGCTCCGCTGTAAAGGCCGTTCCTCTGTCGAAACTCGGTAAGGGCTCTGGCGGACTGGTCGAGCGTACTCCTCGGTGATTATGCGATGCTTGGCGACTGGTGTTTGTCGAATCCTCGATGACGTCAAAAAGCAGCCTTTGTATCGTCGGAGCAGACTTCTGAGGTGCTGTTGCTTAATCACGGGGAGACTTGGATTAATATCGTAGTCTGGTTCGGGAACCATGGTCGTCGGGGTAGATGCGGCGGAATCCGAGAGGACAAACGCATTACTGGTTTCCAGAATTTCCTCGATGTACGCGATCGTCGTGCCCTTGTTGATGTGCTTGAACTCCTGGCTGAAGTTTGTCAGCAACACTTCAGTTTTCCCTCCATGCAGTCGAGCGATCCCTCTTGCGACGCAAATTTCACGGTCTAGCAGTAGACGTTGGTCACCCTCGATGACGCCTTCTACGTCGGCAGGCGTTTTGGTGCCTACGGAAATGACAATGCTGGGGCGAGGCGAGATGCTGACTTGACTTTCGAGCACGCTTAAGGCATGGTGACTACTAGAGCTCTCCGGCGGTATCGCTCGATCTTCCGACAGCGTTATGGACTTCGCCTTCAGGTCGATGATTGCGCCGTGTTTTTTCAGGAAGTCCATGCCGAGAATGACGTCTCGCGAACACTGTTGGAGGACAACGAAGGTGGCAGGGTAAGTCCGGTCATGAACGGTAATTCTTGCCGTGCAGATTGCAGTCGGCGTAATGAGGTGTCCTCCAGCGGTTAGAATTTGGGGACCCTCCCATGCAGTCTTAACCTTCTTCAACTGGGCGGCGATGTGTCCACTCATTACGGAGTAATCGGCCCCTGTGTCGACTAAGGCAGTGACTGCGTGGCCGTCGAGAAGCACGTCGAGGTCGGTAGTTCTTTGTCTGGCGTTGCAGTTGGGTCTTGGCGTCGGATCACGGCTGCGTCGTGTTGAACTGAAGCTGGAACGTCGCGTCGTCAAGTCGTCTTTCGTAGGTGTAGTCTTGGCTTCCTGGCTTCGTCGGGACGGCGGCGTGTCGTCATTAGGTCGTCGAGATCGTTTCTTCGTCGTCTTCGTCGGCGGCGGGGGATCTTCGTCAGTTCGACGAACAGCAACCGCCCCTCCATCGGTTGCTGCTTTTAGTTTTCCGGATATGGGCTCGCAGAGCGGCCCCGGGCTGGACCAGTGTATGGTCGGCGCTGCGGTGACAGGTAGCGGCCTGGTGACGGCGAACGGGACGGTCGTCGAGAGTTCCACTGAGTGGCGGCTAGGTAATCGGCGATGTCACGTGGGCGCTCCCCAAGCTGTGGACGCGGCGCGTTGACGGCGAACCCTCTCAGTCCCAAGTCGCGGTATGGGCATCGGCGGTACACATGGCCGGCTTCTCCGCAGTGATAGCAGAGCGGGCGGTGGTCGGGGGCTCGCCAAATGTTCGTCTTCCTCGTGTAGGTGCGCTGGGCGACGGGTGGGCGCGCTGGCGGCGGCGGCGGCGGACGATGGAATTGCGGCGTTGCAGGACGCTGGCGCGGTCGCGCAGGGGGTCCTTGACGGCGGGCGACGGCGGCTGCGTAGGTCATTGCTTCCGGCTGCGGTGATTCTGGTTGCACCTCAGGAACTCCAAGGGATCGCTGAACCTCATCTTTGACAATTTCGTTGATTGAGGCCCCTTGAGGGTGCGACCTCGGATACAACTTCTGCAGCTCTTCCCGTACGACAGCTCTGGTAGTCTCGCGCAGATCGTCCGTGGCCAGGGATTGAATTCCTGCATAATTTGTAGAGTTCGTGCCGCGGTTGAATTGCCGGCTCCGCATTTAGAGTGTCTTCTCAATGCCGGTGGCCTCGCGAAGGAACTCTGCTACGGTGGTCGGTGGGCTTCGTACTATTGCGCCGAAAAGTTCTTCCTTCACACCACGCATGAGTAGGCAAACTCATGCGTGGTGGCAACGTTCTCATTTGGTAGCTGCACTCGGGTGTCCAGCATAGCTTCGGCCCTTTCCTTGCGCACGACACTTGTAAAGGTGCGCAGGAAGCCGCTACGGAACAGGTCCCACGTTGTCAAGGTCGACTCCCTGTTCTCAAACCACGTTCTGGCAGCGTCTTCTAAGGCGAAGTAGATATGCCGCAGCTTGTAGTCGGAGTCCCAGTTGTTGAATGTCGCGATTCGTTCGTAGGTCTCCAGCCAGGATTCCGGGTCTTCAGTCGCTGCTCCATGGAAGGTCGGTGGGTCCCGAGGTTGTTGTAGGATAACGGGGGACGCTGGGGCAGCCATTGGGATTGTTTTGACCACGATCTTCTTTGTCGACTCAGGTAGCAGTCCGTGCTGTCTGCGGCTAGCACGCTGGTCCTGGGCGATGTTAGTTGTGTCCTCGCGCTTCGGGATTGGATCGCGGCTTTGCGGGGGCGTTCGGTACATGAACGCACCTAGCACCTCCACCAGATGTCACGTGGTATTGACGTTGAATAACACAGTAGCAATACTGTGAACGATAAAACTAACCTTTATTGGGCGAACCTGTGCCCACAAAACAGGCTACACTTATAGCACAACGATAGCGGCGAACACGGTCGGCGATCGTCGAAAATCTGATCAGCGGGTCAAGCGCGTCGGCTTTTATACAGCAGTCATCGAATGTTCCAGACTAATCGTTGGGACCCGCGTGCCTTCCACGAAGTTCTACACCATTCGCGTTACGCGATGAAATCAGATAACACAAGGTTCGGCGACAACAGACAGCCGGGTAGAAGCATCGATAACTTTCCAGAAACGTCGGATACATGCAGGCGCGTCCCTCGCTGTGCGATTACAGTTGTTAAGCGGCGAAATGTGGTCACCCGATAAAGATAAGTACACGTGTCAATACCCCCCTCTTAAAAAGCATCGACCCAATGCTGCAAACAAACGAAATTAATAAACAAAAGCTCTCGTAGCAAAGAAAAGAACAAAAATGACGAAGTTCGTCAGCGTCCGTAAAAGGGTTTAAGGCGCACCACGTGGACCACTTCAGATCGTGGGCGGCGCCGCTGTGAATGCGAAATGCCGTCTGGCACGACCTCATAGTCCAGAGCGCCAATACGTCGGATCACCTTGTAGGGTCCGACATAGCGTCGGAGTACTTTCTCACTGAGTCCTCGTCGGCGTATCGGGGTCCAGACCCAAACACGGTCGCCAGGCTGGTACTCGACGAAGCGTCGTCGGAGGTTGTAGTGTCGGCTGTCGGTCCTCTGCTGGCTCTTGATTCGCCGGCGGGCGAGCTGTCGGGCTTCTTCGGCGCGCTGGAGATAGCTAGCGACGTCAACATTCTCTTCGTCAGTTACGTGCGGCAGCATGGCGTCAAGCGTCGTCGTCGGGTTCCTGCCGTAAACCAGCTTAAACGGCGTGATCTGTGTTGTTTCTTGCACCGCCGTGTTGTACGCAAAGGTTACGTACGGCAGGGCCGCGTCCCACGTCTTGTGTTCTACGTCGACGTACGTTGCTAGCATGTCGGCGAGGGTCTTGTTCAGGCGCTCCGTGAGACCATTCGTCTGCGGATGGTAGGCAGTTGTCCTCCTGTTGCTTGTCTGGCTGTACTTCAGAATGGCTTGGGTGAGCTCTGCTGTAAAAGCCGTTCCTCTGTCGGTGATGAGGACTTCTGGGGCACCATGTCGCAGCAGGATGTTCTCGACGAAAAATTTCGCCACTTCGGCTGCGCTGCCTTTTGGTAGAGCTTTAGTTCAGCAAAACGGGTGAGATACTCCGTCGCCACGACGATCCACTTATTCCCGGATGTGGATATCGGAAACGGCCCCAACAAATCCATCCCAATCTGCTGGAATGGTCGGCGAGGAGGTTCGATCGGCTGTAGTAATCCTGCTGGCCTTGTTGATGGTGTCTTGCGTCGTTGACAGTCTCGGCATGTCTTGACGTAACGGGCGACGTCGGCGGTCAGACGCGGCCAGTAATACCTTTCCTGTATTCTCGACAGCGTCCGGGAGAATCCGAGGTGCCCAGCGGTTGGATCGTCGTGTAGGGCGTGCAGTATTTCTTGACGCAGCGCTGACGGTACAACAAGAAGGTAGCTGGCGCGGACTGGTGAGAAGTTCTTCTTCACGAGCAGGTTGTTTTGTAGCGTGAACGAAGACAACCCGCACTTAAATGCCCTAGGGACAACGTCGGTGTTCCCTTCCAAATACTCGACGAGGCCTTTGAGCTCCGGGTCGGCTCGTTGCTGTTTAGTGAAGTCTTCCGCACTTATTATCCCAAGGAAGGCGTCGTCGTCCTCGTCGTCTTGCGGCGGGGGATCGATGGGGGCGCGCGATAAGCAGTCGGCGTCGGAGTGTTTTCTTCCATACTTGTATATTACCGTGACGTCATATTCTTGTAGTCTGAGGCTCAAACGCGCCAGCCGTCCTGAAGGGTCCTTGAAGTTAGCCAGCCAACACAATGCGTGATGGTCACTGACGACTTTGAATGGCCTGCCATAGAGGTAAGGGCGGAATTTAGCTGTAGCCCAAACGCTGGCGAGGCATTCCTTTTCAGTCGTAGAATAGTTGCTTTCCGCTTTTGACAGCGACCGGCTAGCATACGATATCACCCTTTCAAGTCCTTCTTTCCGCTGGACTAGGACGGCACCGAGGCCTAGGCTACTGGCGTCAGTGTGGATTTCGGTATCGGCGTCCTCGTCGAAGTGTGCAAGTACCGGCGGCGACTGCATGCGTCGTTTGAGTTCTTGAAATGCCTTGGCCTGCAGCGTTTCCCACTTGAACTCGACATCACATTTGGTTAGATGTGTTAGCGGCTCCGCGATGCCTGAAAAGTCCTTGACAAAGCGCCTATAGTAGGCACACATGCGAAGGAATCTGCGCACTGCCTTCTTGTAGGTTGGCTGCGGGAATTTTGCGATGGCAGCTGTCTTCTGTGGGTCGGGGCGTACTCCTGATTTGCTAATCACGTGGCCTAGGAACAAGAGCTCATCGTAAGCGAAACGGCACTTTTCCGGCTTCAGAGTGAGCCCTGATGACTTGATGGCTTCTAACACTGTCGCAAGCCGCCGAAGGTGATCGTCGAAATTCCCGGCGAAGACAACGACGTCATCCAGGTAAACAAGGCACGTCTGCCACTTCAGTGCGGCTAACACCGTGTCCATGACGCGCTGAAACGTTGCAGGTGCCGAGCACAGTCCGAATGGCATGACCTTGAACTCGTTGAGGCCGTCTGGCGTGATGAAGGCAGTCTTTTCGCGATCTCTCTCGTCGACTTCTATTTGCCAGTAGCCAGACTTGAAGTACATCGACGAGAAGTATTTAGCGTTGCAGAGCTGATGCAATCCGTCGTCTATCTGTGGACGGGGGTACACATCCTTCTTCGTGATCCTGTTCAGTCGATGATAATCGACGCAGAAACCTAGGGTTCCATCCTTTTTCTTCACCAGGAATACAGGAGATGCCCATGGGCTTTTCAACGGCTGGATGATGTCGTCGCGCAACATTTCGTCGACTTCGGGCCTAATAGCATCACGTTCTCGCGTAGAAAGTCGATAATGCTCTGGCGGAGTGGTCGAGCGCACTCTTGGTTATTATCCGATGATTTTCAACTGGTGTTTGTCGAAGCCTTCATCACGTCAAAAGGCAGTCTTTGTATCGTCGGAGAAGACTTCTGATCTGTTGCTGCTTACTCATAGGAAGACTTGGATTCACGTCGATGTTTGGTTCGGGGACAATGCTCATCGGGGTAGATGCGGCTGAATCCGAGAGGACAAAGGCATTGCTGGTTTCCACAATTTCCTCGATGTATGCGATTGTCGTGCCCTTGTTGATGTGCTTGAACTCTTGGCTGAAGTTGGTTAGCATAAGTTCCACTTGCCCTCCGTGGAGTCGAGCGATCCCTCTTGCGACGCAAATTTCATGGTCGAGCAGTAGATGTTGGTCGCCCTCGATGACGCCTTCTACGTCAGCGGGTGTTTCAGTGCCGACGGAAATAATAATGCTGGAGCGCGACGGGATGCTCACTTGATCTTCGAGCACACTCAAGGCGTGGTGACTACGAGAGCTCTCCGGCGGTGTGGCTTGATCTTGTGACAGCGTTATCAATTTCGACTTCAGGTCGATGACTGCGCCATGTTGATTCAGGAAGTCCATGCCGAGAATGACGTCTCGTGAACACTGTTGGAGGACAACGAAGGTGGCAGGGTAATTCCGGTCATGAACGGTAATTCTTGCCGTGCAGATACCAGTCGGCGTAATCAGGTGTCCTCCAGCAGTCCGAATTTGAGGGCCTTCCCATGCAGTCTTAACTTTCCTCAACTGGGCGGCGATGGGTCCACCCATGACGGAGTAATCGGCTTCTGTGTCTACTAAGGCGGTGACTGCGTGGCCGTCGAGAAGCACGTCGAGGTCGGTGGTTCTTTGTCTTGCGTTACAGTTTGGTCTTGGCGTCGGATCACGGCTGCGTCGTGTTGAACTGAAGCTGGAACGTCGCGTCGTCAAGTCGTCTTTCATCGGTGTAGTCTTGGCTTCCTGATTTCGTCGGGAAGGCGGCGTGTCGTTATGTCGTCGAGGTAGTTTCTTCCGTGTCTTCGTCGGCGGCGGAGGATCTTCGTCAGTTCGACGAACAGCAACCGCACCTCCATCGGTTGCTGTTTTTAGTTTTCCGGATATGGGCTCGCTGACCGGCTCCGGGCTGGGCCAGTGTATGGTCCGCGCTGCGGCGACAGGTAGCGGCCTGGTGATGGCGAACGCGACGGTCGTCGAGAGCTCCACTGAGTAGCGGCGAGGTAGTCGGCGATATCGCGGGGGCGTTCACCTTGCTGAGGGCGCCGAGCGTTCACGGCGAAACCTCGCAGTCCCATCTCCCGGTATGGACATCGTTGGTAGACGTGACCCGCTTCTCCGCAGTGGTAGCAGAGCGGGCGGTGGTCAGGAGCGCGCCAAATGTCCGTCTTCCTCGCGTAGGTGCGCTGGGCGACGGGTGGTCGTGCTGGCGGTGGCGGCGGCGGACGAGGGAACTGCGGCGTGACAGGGCCCTGGCGCGGTCGCGGAGGGGGACCTTGACGGCGTGCGACGGCGGCGTAGGTCATCGCTTGCGGCTCAGGCTGGGGCGATACAGGGGCTACTCCAAGTTGTTGTTGGAACTCCTCACGCACGGCGTCGGCAATCGAAGCCACTTGAGGCTGTGATGGTGGGAACAGCTTTTGTAGCTCCTCCCGCACGACCGCTCGGATAGTCTCGCGCAGGTCGTCGGTGGCCAGTGATTGAACTCCGGCGTAGTTTGTCGAGTTCGTGCGGCGGTCGAATTGCCGGTTTCGCATCTCGAGTGTCTTCTCGATGCTGGTGGCCTCGCGAAGAAACTAGTCGACGGTCTTCGGTGGGCTTCGTACCATTCCGGCAAAAAGTTCCTCCTTCACACCACGCATCAGCAGGCGCACTTTCTTCTCCTGGGGCATTTCAGGGTCGGCGTGGCGGAAGAGACGGCTCATTTCTTCCGTGTAGATCGCGGTCGTCTCGTTAGGTAGCTGCACCCGGGTTTCTAATAGCGCTTGGGCTCGTTCTCAGCGTACGACGCTTGCGAATGTCTGCAGGAAGCCGCTTCGGAAAAGTTCCCAGGTCGTTAAGGTGGCTTCTAGGTTCTCGAACCACGTCCTGGCCGCGTCTTCCAAAGCGAAGAAGACATATCGCAGTTTGTCGTCGCTGTTCCAGTTGTTAAAGGTAGCGACTCTCTCGTACGTCTCAAGCCAGCTATCCTGGTCCTCGAAAGTTGAACCGCGGAACGTCGGAGGCTCCCTGGGTTGCTGCAGCACGACGGGTGACGCCGGGGCTGCCATTGGGGTGGACTTAGTGTTCATCTTCCTAGTCGTTTCAGGCAAAAGTCCGTGCTCCGGGGGCAGTCCTTGCAGCCTGCGGCTACCTCGCTGGTTCTTGGCGACGTTGGTGTCTTCCGAGTGAGGGCTTGGGTCACGGCTTTGTGGGGGCGTCCGGTACATGAACGCAAAGCACCTCCACCAGATGTCACGTGGTCGTGACGTCAAAGAACACAGTAGCGAAACTGTGAAAGGCAAAAACTAGCTTTTATTGGGCGAACCTGTGCCCACAAAACAAGCTGCACTTAAAGCACAACGAGAGCGGCGAACACAGTTGGCGATCGTCGTAAATCTGATCAGCGGGCCAAGCGCGTCGGCTTTTACAGAGCAGTCGTCGAATGTTCCAGAGAAATCGTTTGGACCCGCGTGCCTTCCACAAAGTTCTACACCATTCGCGTTACGCGATGAAATCAGATAAGACAAGGTTCCGGCGACAACAGACAGCCGGGTAGAAGCATCGATAACTTTCCAGAAACGTCGGATACATGCAGGCGCGTCCCTCGCTGTGCGATTACAGTTGTTAAGCGGCGAAACGTGGTCGCCCGATAAAGATAAGTACACGTGTCAATACAATCCTTAGTCGCCTTTAATTCATTAGAGTTACGGTACATTTACACGTGCCGAATACTTCAATACAAGTATGGAGCCTTGCTTTAGTACTGGTTCAGATCTATATTGAAAGCCTCTTTCTGCTGAGATGCGCGAATACAACAGTATCACAATAGGCAGTTGCATACGCTCTATCGGTTTTCAGTATGTCTAGGCTAAAGGATCCGATGAATCTCAAACGAAAACCACTCATTCGTCCTCTTCCGTTCAGTCATGATGCGCTGCGTTCATCAACCCGCTCGCGGACCCGCTGTTGACGATTGCGGTTGGCTGCAGGTTCCATCCTACTACTGCCATCCAGTTTTAGCGGCTCGGGATAGCGTTTCAATAAGGAGTCGTTCATGCAGAGAGATATGTGCGTCCAGGAATAGGAGTGAAATGAAAGAAAATGCCTATTTTACATATTTACACTGGCTGCACCTTTGGAAGTCCACTCCATGTAGGAGTATGGTAAATATCTGAGATCACTACATGTTCGAGGGCACATGAGGGCACCTCAAGACACACTCCCCGAACCAAAGGTGTCCGCTTTTATAACAGTCCTCTTACCTAGGTGACTAAAATAGGAAATTAGTTTACCGCGTCTAGGTCGATTATAATCGTCGGCTCAGTCGTAAAATTCCATCTATGACATCGCACCATTCTGCCGGACTCCGCCTCCAATGTTGCACCCACATAAGACGCAACCACGCGGAAATTTGGGAGCGTGAAGTCGACGCAGTTCCCACGGAAGTCCTCGATGTTGGCCCCTTGCATCAATTAGTGGGATCACTGTGACAGTCCGCTTGTAGCAACCCAGGAAACCTGGGTTTAACAGTTGTTACCACGTCTACAGAATCTTGTGGTCGTTGTCACTTTGGTGAACTTCTTTCCTTAGTGGGGGGGGGGGGGAGGCGTGGCGTCGGGAGGTGGTGCTAACGAAGGGTCCGCCGCTTTGGAAGCACCTCAAAAATTCCCATCGTCATTTTGAGACGTAACAGCATTAAAAGAACAGAAAAAAATTTATGCAAATCCCACGCACTGTGGGAATCAATGTGAGCGAACCTAATTCTGCGTTGTTTGCTTTTATTGATGATAATTAGTGGCGTTGCTTGCAGCGAATGTTTCATTTGTTTAACGTTAAGTTATGGTGGATAGAATTTATAGGTGACGCCAAAGTGAGGCGAGCGCCGCACCTCTGATTCATGCCTGGGGTAGATGGCGCTGCTCTCCGTAATTGCGCCTGCAGGAGCTGCTCACAACCTTCAGCATACCTTGTGGTCACAAAACATTTCGTTGCGACCTAGCCCGTCATGTAGAAAATAAGCCTGCATCACTAGCTTCAACAACCATGGAGCGATGATTGAGTTCAGAAACACTAAGCAATTCATATGCTGGTCTTCAACTTCCAACGTCGAAAACCTCATCAATTCTCGGCCGGGACCTTGTTTCTTTTGCATTGGAAGCACCAAACAGGCTCTTTAAGACTCCCGAAGGAACATTGCTTCGGGATGGTGATTTTGCCAAGTTTTCGAAGCTTAGGGTATTCACGGAAATCAAAAATTGACGGGCTGTTGGGTGGTCATTGCAGACAGACATCTGCCACACAATGCTAAAAAGTATTTCTATGGGGTCCTGGCACAAATGGCTTGTCATGCTATAACAAAACCCCACCGGTGTTGTCAAACACCTGCGCAGTTGTAATGTGCTTGAAAGAGTGACGTGAAGGCCTACAACTGTGCTGTTGCTTTGGAACCCTTTTGATCAAGCTGTTTCTTCCCATGTGTCTAAGTAGAACAAGCAGCTTCTGATCAATATTTCGTGGTTCCCGCTTGGTTTTAGGGAATCTGAGATGCACCGGGTTGTCATGGCTTTGATCAAACGTCTCATCATTTCCACAAAGCTCGCCTCTACGCTTCCCAGTGGCCACTCGATCTCATCTCAGTAGAGAAAGAGTCCTCTAAGCGTTTTATTTGCTTAGTAGCCGAAACGCATAATTCACTCTGTTTTTAAACACCAGAAGCATGAACGACTGCTCTGCTTATGCGGGGCATCGCCTTGAGGGTGGTATTATGCACTTCATCAAACTTTCGGCAGCGTCTATGTGATCAACAGCAGCATGTCTTTCTGGGGTTTTCATTACTGTTTGGACTAATGTGTTTCTCACACATGTAAGCAGATGTGGAAAGTCCGATACGAAATAGAGGAAACGACATGGTTCGGTAGGGTGCTGTCTTCTGTAGGCCACTCGAAGACTCTAAGTCCGGATGCACAAAGATGATGATGTCCGAAGATCGAGGCGGTAAGGGACGCAGTTGCTGAATGCAGTCCTGTAAGCATTGAAAATACGGCAGCGGCTGGGGAGAGGGGTCCCAAGGAATTAACAAGTCTACAGGAAGCCGCGGCAGTGCATGATAGACGAGTTCGGCTAGAAAGCAACGAAGGTCGCGACGAAGGGCAGCGCGTAGGCCGAGGCGCCCGATAGGAAGGTGGTCGACCCAGTGCTCCCTATCCAGCTGCGCAGTGAGAGCAGACATGAACTGGCAGTGGATCCGTTAAACCATGGCATTGGCAGAGGGATGATAAGTAGTGGTGCGGCAGCAGTACAGCAGTTTCAGCGCCAAGCAAGCAGTTGAGGGAAGTGAATAGAGCACAGTCAAATTGCCGGCCGTGGTTAGTCGTCACGATGCTAGGGCAGCCAAAGCGGAAAACCCATGCTTAAACAGAACCTTGGTGAGTGTGGTTTGGTGAGTTCGGGCACAAACATTTTGCCCCCCATTTACTCGAGTAAGGGAAGTGGGAGGGGCATCGGTCTTTGTTTTTGTTACTCCGCTATCGTCGGCAACGTCTCACAAGACGGCGTATGAGGACGCTTAAAATATTTTTAATAATTTTCAGGATTTACCGTTTGGAAACTACGACCAAACCATGAATCACACCATTAAGGGGGAAAATCTTTATCCTTACAATATCATACTTCTGTGCTAGGTGTACTCTACTGGAATCCGGCCTTTGGAACAGTGTTATTAATTCTCTGGAAATCACAGCACAGGCGCAAGAGCGAAATAATTATTGCGGTAACATGTTAGAATATTGGACGAAGTATATGTCACGTAGAATTAGGCGCAGGATGAACTGAAGTAATCACAAGCTGGCTAAGACGCGTAGCGTGACGTGGGCAGGCACATAGGGACACAGAGACGCCGGAGTCTTGCCGGCGTTCTCACATAGCGTCGAGGCCGACGCAATGTGAGAACGGGTGAGAACTGTGAGAACTGTGACATCCTAACGGTGCGTACGATGTGCGTGCGCTTCCTGATTTTGATGGTGTTGTCGCTTAGCCTAGGCTTCCTGTTTCTACAGCGCCGCGTCTGGGCCTCCCCTGCTCTTAGTTTGCAGCGTCTGTCGCACACGCAGAAGCACGTTGTTGCTGCGTGTGGACCACGGAGTGGCCTTGGCTCATTTGCGGGCCCTGTTTGCTTCAATATCATCAGCGGTTCACAGGAGCTGTACGCTTGCATTTGTAACATGCCGAGATGGCCGGTAGTACCGTGGCTACAAGGTGCGCAAAAAAGTTGCCATGAGCGGGAAGGGTCGTCGTACATGTGTTACCATTTGTTGCAGCAAACAAAGCTTGTAGTTGCTGAGGCCTTAGAATGCAGCTGCCTCGGCGCGTCAGTCTGCGCGATTAGAACCCAAACACGCCTGCGCATTTTCGCCACTTGACGTTCAATTTCTGAGCCAAAGGGAAAGCGTGTAGTTAATGTAAGCAATGTTAATCCCAAAACGCACAATAACAACAGATATCAGTATCTTTATATGTAGTTATCGACGACAGCGCAAGATGGTAGGGAGTGTAGATATATTTAGTATTGCAAGCAAGCGCACCAGCGAGCTGGTTTACGCGTAGAGAATGGTTAAGGACGTTATCTTCCGTCTGGTTAATTAGGTGGAACGGTTAGAGCATCGGGCGGCTGTGCTAGTAGCCCTCTTTTAGAATCCGGCTATCGGGGCATCGTTATATTTGTTTGTATTGACTGTGTATGTACACATGTATTTCCAATGAATACATACCTACATATATATATATATATATATATATATATATATATATAGTGTAACGTTAACGAAGAATACCGCAATTAAGTGAGGAGGAGGAGAAGGACAAGCATAAGGATAGAGCAGGCAGCGTGTCAGTGAAATAGTTGGTTTTTGATGTCGCCTCAAGGCGCCGGGCTCCCGTTGCATTTTGGTGGTAGCGGTAGTGTTAGCCCGCCTCTATGTATCCGCACAAACTAGTCCAGATAATCAAACGAAGGACAATTTAAAAGAACAATGAGCAGAAAAAAAGATAAATGAACAAAAAGAAGAACAAACGAAGAAAATCCTGTCTGCGCTACTCACTCTAGTAAGGCTTGGGCGCTATAACGTAAAACTATTCCAAACTTTTCTATTCCAATTCCGCAATCAGCCCTACGCGATTATGGTATGGTATGAAGAACTTTATTTAGGTCCTGAGGGATCAGTCTGGGACTGATGCGGGCCGCTCCCACGTCGGTACAGAGAGGCCGAGCCCCCCTGCCATCACACGATTGGTTAAAAACTTTTTTGGACCACCCCTACTTCGCCTGGCTGTCACAGGACGTCACGACAACCGCGATAGCTCCGCATTTGATATTACGTGTGCACACTGATTACGCATGATTTGACCGAACAAAGAAGAAGAAGAAACATTATTGAAGAATAGTCCAGCAGTTCTTGGTGTGTTGGCCTCAGGTGGCGGCTGAACAAAAGCAAAATAGTTATTTCTCATTCGACACCTTTTCGCCAGTAGCCCTCGGCTGTTGGTCAAAGGCTTTCGGGAAGCACCCACTTCACGTGCCTGTCACGCGAGGTCACGAAACCAAAAAATTCACAGCGTCAAAGTGACGTGCACGGGTTAAAGATGCATTAATATAACGAACAAACATTTTTTTCTTCTGAATAGCCGCAGGCTGCCCCGTTCCGAAAGGAATAAAAGATGGCTGCCGCCGATCGGCCAGGCACATGCTACTCGAACCTACCCGAAAGCATGGGTTTATTAGCACAGAATAAAACTTTTTGCATGGCGCGAAACGTTTTCGAGCACTTTCGAAACGTTTACGACCTCGTTCTGCCATCCCTTTTTTGCTGAGGGTCCATTTTAGCGTCATTCTTAAGCTTGCGTTGCATGCCGCCGCGATTTTCGACCAGCCATACGAACTAAATAAGGGAAAGCGGACCAATCGCAGACGCCAGCACCACCCTCTTCGTCCGGTTATCGATTTTCAGTGCAGTGGCTCAGCCCCATCAAATCCCTCTCCACTTGAGCGTGCTCCCCGCCCTTTGTCAGCCAATTAGAATAGACAAGCCGCTCCGTGTAGGCAATGTTATTTGTTTTTGATGCAAACAAAAGTGGTCTCCTATGAACGAGGAGAACCTTTGATTGGCCTGTTCAGACAACCCTGCTGGTCACCGCCCGATGCCTGCATCGGCGGTTACGCAAATGTGACATCAGGAGATTGGAATAAAAACATTTAGAATAGTTTTACCGTATACGGCCTCTTCATTCGGAACATAAATTATGGCATATGACAGTACGGTGGGGATATTGGGCCGCGTTCTGATAGCGCACTTTCAAATTGTATATTATGATTGCAGTATTGTGGGATTGCTGATTACTCTTTCATTTGGTTACGCCACTCGCTTTGTACACCCCACGTAAGGTAACGAGTGGAAAAACTTCACTTACAAGCAAAAAAGCCCGTATGCTGCAAACAACTTCGCATACTCGCCATATCAACGAGGCATCAACTATGCGTCACTGAAATCGGCGTAACAGGTGTAGCGTGCACGCGTTGGACAGTTAGGCAGCGCGACAAGCATACCACCAAGTCTTTCGGCAGACCGGCATCCTTGCACCGAGTGGCAGTCATAGCCAATTATGAATAATGGTGATAGAAACTCGGTACCTTTCTGACACTGATTTACTCGACGACCTTGTAAGTGTTTTTTTGTTTGATTTTACTTGTGCTGGGATCGTCGTAGTGCTTACGGCGCGCACATTTTACGACGTTTATCCCCGAGTGCCTTTGCGCCTGCATACTTGGAAACGCCAATGGCAGGCAGGCCGGCAATGTAAACTGACCCTTGCAACGTTTAACACCCGAACCCTCTCGAATGAGGCTAGCTTTGCAGGACTCGCAGTGGAATTATCCCACATTGTTTGGGATATCATCGGCCTTAGTGAGATTAGAACTGTAGAGGCTTATACATTGGTGAATAACGAACATCTCCTCTGCTATAGAGGTCTCTTAGATAAGAAGCAATACGGGGTAGGATTCCTAATCCATAAGGGCATAGCGGGCAACATTGACAAATTTTACTGCATTATTGAGAAAGTAGCTGTAGTCGTAATCTAGCTTAATAAGAGGCACAGCTTGAAGGAAGTGCACACCTTCACTCCAACATCTAGTCACGATTACGAGGAAGTTGATTAGGTTTATGAAGATGTTGAATTAGCCATGAGAAAACTGCAAACTCAGTATAATATAGCAATGGGCGACTTCAATGCAAAAGAGGGGAAAAGGCAGGCTGGCGAACAAGCAATTGGCAACTACGGCGTCGATTCTAGGAACGCTAGAGGAGAGATGCTGGTATAATTTGCAAAAAAGGAATAAGCTTCCAATAATGAACACGTTTTCAAGAAGCGTAGCAACAGAAAGTGGACCTGGAAAAGCCCTAATGGTGAAACAAGAAATGAAATAGACTTCGTACATTCTGCTGATTCCAGCCCAGTGCAGGATGTAGAAGTTATAGGTAAGGTAAAGTGCAGTGATCATAGGTTTGCCAGGGCTAGGATTTTTCTGAATTTGAAAAGAGAACGAGCAAAATTGATCAAGTAGAAACCGCTCAACCTTGTGGCAGTAAGGGTAAAAGTAAAAAAATTCAAGCTGGTGCTTGGAAACAAATATGCACCCTTCGAACAGACATGATGATGACATAGAGCTAATGAATGAAACCGTAACTAGGTTGGCTTCAGAGGCAGCGATTGAAGTGGGAGGCCAGGCACCTAAGAAAACAGTCGGCAAGCTCTCCCAAGTAACAAAGGACCTAAGAAAGAAACGACAAAAAATGAAAGTGTCCAGCTCAAGAGAGAAGATAGAATTCGCGGAATTGTCAAAACTGGTCACCAGGGCGAAAACAAGTGACATTCGAAACTATAACGTGAGAAAGACTGAAGAAGCCGTAAAACATGGACGCAGCCTGAAATAAGTGAGAAAGAAACTTCGCATAGGACAAACCAAGATGTATGCACTAAAAGATTAGGAGGGTCATATCATCAGCAATCTCAAAGATATAGGAAAAGCAGCGAAATAATTCTATAATGACCTGTACAGTACCCACAGGAGTCACGATACCTCAATTACTAACAGTAAAAACAGGATACAGAAACTCCTCCTATAACTAGCGATGAGGTCAGAAGGGCCCTGCAAGACATGAAATGAAGAAGAGCGGCAGGAGAGGATGGAATAACAGTCGATTTAATCAAAGATGGAGGAGACATATTGTTGGGAAAAATGGCAGCTCTTTATACGAATTGTCTACCGACTGGAAGGGTCCCAGAAAACTGGATGAATGCAAACATTATACTAATCCACAAAACGGGAGACGTAAAAGAATTGAAAAATTATAAGCCCATTAGCTTACTTTCAGTATTATATAAAATATTTACCAAAATTATATCGAATAGAATAAGGGCAACACTGGGCTTTAGTTAACCAAGGAAACAGGCTTGCTTCAGGAAGGAATACTCTACAATGGATCAGATCCATGTTATTTATAAGGTAATCGAGAAATACGCAGGGCATAATAAGCCTCTCTATATGGCTTTCATAGATTACGAAAAGGCATATGATTCAGTAGAGATACCAACAGTGATAGCGGCATTACGTAATCGAGGAGTACAGAACGCTTAGCTCAATACCTAGGAAAATATCTACAGTGGTTCTACAGCTACCTGAATTCGACACAAGAAAAGCAGGAAGATACCTATAAAGAAGTGGGCACGACAGGGAGACACAATCTCTCCAATGTATTCACAGCATGCTTGGAAGAAGTATTCCAGCTAATAAACTGGGAAGGCTTAGGAGTAAAGATCGGCGGCGAATAGCTCAGCAACCTTCGGTTTGCCGATGACATTTTTCTATTCAGCAACAATACAGACGGGAGACAACAATCGATTGAGGACCTTAACACAGAGAGTGTAAGAGTGCGGTTGAAGATTAATGTGCAGAAGTCAAAGATAATGATAAATAGCTGGGCAAAGAAACTAGAGTTCAGGGTCGCCAGTCGGCCTCTAGAGTGTGTGATGTACGTTTACCTAGGTCAATTAATGACAGGGAACCCTGATCATAAGAAGGAAATTCACAAAAGAATAAGAATGGGTTGGATCCCATATGGCCGACATCGCCAGCTCCTGACTGGAAGCTTACCATTATCATTGAAAAGGAAGGTGTACGATCAGTGCATTTTACCAGTGCAGACACATGGGGCCGAAACTTGGAGACTGACAAAGAACCTTGAGAACAAGTTAACAATCGCGCAAAGAGTGCTGGAACGCCGATTGCTAGGCATAACGTTAAGACACAGAAAGAGAGCGGTTTGGATCAGAGAGCAAGCGGGTATAGACGATATTCTTATTGACATCAAGCGAAATAAATTGAGCTGGGTAGGACATGTAATGCGCAGGTTAGATAACCGTTGGACCATTAGGGTTTTAGAATGGGTAGCAAGAGAAGGGAAACGCAATCGAGAACGACAGAAGACTAGGTGGGGCGATGAAATTAGGCAATTCACGGGCGCTAGTTGGAATCGGTTGGTGCAGGACAGGGTTAATTGGAGATCGCTGGGAGAGGCCTTCGTCCTGCAGTGGACATAAAACAGTCTGATCATGATGATGATGGTTATGATGATGATTCGGAAACGTTCTGCACACTACATGACTAGACCCACGTTTCCATAGAACCTTTTGTCCCCCCAACCCCGTCCTATATAATCTGGTCTTCGTTGAGCCATTTAGCACAAATTGTGTCGAAACGGGAGCAAACAATCTGTGTTTCACTTTGCGTACGTTTTACCCTTTGCCGGCTTGTAGACATACGTAGTATGCATCTTACACAACCGACACAATCCAAAGGCTGTTCGTGTGCAGATTTTTGCTGACAGAGGGTGTAGGGAATAGGTGGTATACGTGTTGGACAGGTGCATGATGGCGACGCTATTGACCACATATACTTATTGTTACGCTAGCAAAGAAGCATGAAACTGTTCTCTTTTGCGTGTGTTCGTATTCAGTGAAAAGCCTGACAGTAATAGTGCCTGCGAGTCTTCCCCTCTTGTTTTGTGCGTCTTATGAATTCCATAAGCTACTACCGCTGCTGGTGCTACTACTACAGTTGCCATATTACTACATATGGCAAATGGGCGCAAGGCATATGTAAATCAAGTATTGTTAATTTTTGCCTTCTGAAATTCCTAAACATAGAGAGCAAAGAATAAGGCATAGAAAACTCATGGTTTTGCATGGCGAAATATCGGGCTAAAGCTTTGGTTAAAGTTTTCTTGCAATGAGTGCTACACATAGCAGTGACAAGTTACAGCCATACATCGAGACGGAGTCGTCCTTGCCCGAAGAGTCATTGTGTAGTTGTCAGTAGTACTCAGGGCATTGTAAGACAAAGATAATATTGAGGAGTTGGATATACTAGAGACATATAAAATCAAGTTTGTAATATGTGGAAAGTGCAATGTCTCATTTATTATATCACGAGTCTCTAGCCTCCAGCAGATGTGGCGTCATTGTTTTATATTTTAATTATTGTCATATATACTGCTTTTGATCTATCGAAGAATGTCCATTTTTCAGTAATAAGCAACTGCCAATAAATTTCTTGATTATGACGATCACAAACGTGCTGTCTGACACCGCTAACAAGTCTTCTTGTTTATTTTGTCCTCCTGATTTTTTTTTTCAGTGCCAAAACTGGGTGCGTATATTGCATATATTTTTTGTTTTGTTTTACTCCTTGCAATGCAAGTACTGTGCTTAGTGCAAAGTTTCTTTTTCTTTATTTGTGGTGTTTAACGTCCCAAAAAGTTAGGGTGGATACCGCCAACTTTCGTAGTGGCGGGATCTAGAATAACTTTCGTCACCTTAGATTCTCTAACGTGCACCGTAAAAAAGGTGCACGAACGTTTTTGCATGTCAGCACATCTGAATGCGACGGACATGGTAGGGAATCGAGCCCCCGACCCTGTGCTCACAAGCACCACCTGACCAATCTTTGTCAGTCAAGTTGCTTTGTGTGCCTTATAAGAGCACGCCATTCCTAACATTTGTCGCTGAAATAAGAGCATTCGCCAAATATCAACATCATCTAAGAAAAGCCCACCAATATAACAAAGGTGACATTGCTTTTTGAGTTCACCCTAGAATAAATTGAAATGTACCTGAAGGGCGGATAGGCTGGTGTGTCAGGGCAGCTGAATGATCATTACTTTCCTGCAATAGCAAATCGATAGTCGTCATTAGAGCGGCCTTAGCATGCAGGCCACCAGATTTCAAAGCACCATGTCTCGAAGTAGCTGGCCGTAATAGATAGGAACGCAGAACCTAAACGATACATGATTGTGTTGCACTTGGCGTTACAGTGACGTTACTAACCGACGAACGTAAAGGAAGAAAACGTTAACGTGCGCAAGCGAAGTGCCTAAAACAGTATTAAGTTGTAATAAACTGAACTTTAACAACATTAAACGAGTTGCTAGATTGCGCCACCTGCTTCCGCGTTTTGTATCTTTGTGTTCGTCCATGAGTTACGTAAGTCTAACACTAAGATTAGCAAAATCATGAACCTCTACTGACTAGCGCCCCCCCCCCCCCCTTTGTTCATTAGTTTATTAAACGTTGCAATCTTTGCCGGCGACAATGCCGCAGACGCGGCGAACATGCATTTCGTCGCGTCGCCGAACGGTGCGTAATAGCGTTGCTAACAATTTTCAACACGTGCGTGAGTACGCCTGCGTCGCGCTAAGCGCTACGTCTTTGCCCAGTACGCACTAGCACGACAATGAAAATAAAAAATACGTAATGCAAGCTTGCGTCCTGAAAACGTTACTAGTAGTAAATGGTTATTTATTTTACATAACATTAGAAAGGTAAACTAGGGGAAATTACTGCTGACCGTGCTTTAACTTTCTGGCTGCGTATGCTGACACCCGAACGGTGGTCGACAGTGAAGGTGAGCTAGAGCTAAGTGGGCTGAAATGGACCTAGTAAGAGGGAGACTAGGACAAAGGGAACTGTTAATGTGGTGTCCGATATGGCATAAATAAACAAATATTTAAATAAATAAATGAATAAATGAATAACATTAATACAATAAAATGAAAGTTGCTACATCAAGTGAAACACAAAAACGCTGCTTAGGCGTTAGTGGTGAAAGGGAAGCACCTGCATTGTTAACTTAGAGGCAGATATCACCAAAAATACCGTTACCTTGACGCGGTGAGCGGCTTCTGGAAAGAGTGGAAGCTACAAGCGCACCAAAGATTATAGGCGAAAGAAGAAAGAATATTACAGCAAAAGCCATTCTTGCTAACTAAGTGAAGATATTGTACGTGATGTAAAGCGCGAACGAACTCACGTCTATGTACAATCATTGCATCATACCTCTGCTAACATATATATCGAAACTTGATCATCATCAGCCGCCTGGTTACGTCCACTGCAGGGCAAAGGCCGCTTCCCGGTCATGTGCTAATTGTGGCCATGTTGTCACTGCAAACTTCTTAATCTCAACTGCCAACCTTACTTTCTGCCGCTCCCTGCTACGCTTCCCTTCCCTTGGAATCCAGTCCGCAACCCTTAATGACTATCGGTTATCTTTCCTCCTCATTGCATGTCCCGCCCATGCCCATTTCTTTTTCTTGATTTGAACTAAGATTTCATGAACTCGCGTTTGTTCCCACACCCAATCTGCTCTTTTGTTATCCCCTAACGTAACACCCCTCATTCTTCTTTCCATAGCTCGTTGCGTCCTCCGCAGTTTAAGTAGAACCCTTTTCCTAAGCCTCGATGTTTTCTCCGTACGTGAGTACTGATAAGAGACAGCTGTTATACACTCCTTTTGAGGGATAGTGGCAAACTGCTGTTCATGATTTGAGAATGCCTGCCGAATGCACCCCAGCTCATTCTTATTCTTCTGATTATTTGAGTCTCATGATCCGGATCGGCGGCCACTAGCTGCCCTAAGTAGATCTAATCCCTCACCGCGTCCAGTGCCTGGCTACCTATAGTAAACTTCTGTTCTCTTCCGAGACTGTTAAACATTACTTCAGTTTTCTGCTAACATATTGATCGAAACTTGGAGGTGAACAAAGAAGCGCGAGAACAAGTTGGGGAGCACGCCAAGAGCAATGGAACGAAATTGTTAAGTGCGACGTGAAGAGACAGGAATAGAGCGGTGTATATCCGAGAGCAAACGGGGAAAGCTGATATGCTAGTTGATAGTTAGTATCAGAAGGAAAAATCCAGCTACCCAGGCCATGTAATGCGTAAGGTAGACAACCAGGCGACCATTAGACTTACAGATTGGCTCCCTAGGTTAGGAAAGCGGAGCCGAAGACTGCAGAAAAATGTCTGAGGTGATCAAAGAAGCTATTACAGGGGCAAGTTGGAAACAGATAGCGCAAGACATGAGTAACTGGTGATCACTGGGACAGTATTTCGTTCAACAATGCCCTCTAAGAAAAGTTTATGCCCTTTGAGCCGTATCTAGCCACGCAACAATAAACGCCATTGCTCTTGTCCGCATTTCCTTTCTTTCATGCTGTGAGGCCGGTACTTCGCAGTAACTAATGGCATGCGCGTTATCAGCATCACATAGCATTGCCGACAGGATAGTAGCAGGTGCGGCGATTCCAAGAAAGGAAACGCAAGCAAGGCAGATGACAATTATTGTTGTGAGGCAGATATACACCACAAAGGGGAGTGGGTGTGAACTTTTTTTCACAGTGTGGACATAAAATAGACCTATTATTATTATTATTATTATTATTATTATTATTATTATTAATATTATTATTATATTTTCACGCGAACTAAGGATTAAGAACTGGATACTACTCGCACAGTATATTTACAAAGGATAACTGCAGCGCTGGCCAGTTGAGCCGGCATCCCGGCTAGAGACCTCGTGCTCATGTGTCCGTAACCAGGCACGAGGAGTTCCGCTCAAGTAGAATAGGACATTCGCTAGCATAATGGTAAGGTCCCAGCGGTTGTTTCGGCTAACACGCTCATACAGGCTGAGCCAGTACTCAACGTCGACGTTATCTTGGCCGGAGAATATGCCAGGAACGCGGGTATTGGTAACCGTAACGTACGTTGTCGTCGGGGTCGCAGGAGTAGGAGGAGAGGTGTCGTCACCGGGAGCCAATGCGGAAAGCAGGATGGTGCGGCCGCTGCGGAGCTCCGTGGCGAGGACAGGATTCGCACCTTCCATCAAAACGTTACGCGAACGAAGCATTAATAGCTGGAGACTATTTACAGCGCATATGTCCAAAAGATAACTGCAGCGCTGGCCAGCCCACGTCCATCATCCATTAGAAACATGCAATATGCATGTATCAATAGGTTAAAGAAAACGTCGCCTTCGAATACGCCAGAGACAGATGTGCGCAAGGTGAGCGACAGGAGAGAATACTGACTTGCTATCTGACGGGTCCCACTAGGGAGTTTCTGCAGCAATCTGTTTCTTCTGTGCTCGTCTTGCCTGCAGTAAAAACTTTTGTGTATGACGAACAAACTAACATACTGCAACATTGTTTTCACTTCAGATCATCTTGAAACCGAAGTTTCCTGTTTCTTTTTAGTCTCTAAGTGTACCATTCCTGCAGCGAATGCGAACTTTTCAAGAAGCCAGCATCTGTACAACCACACCATGCTGTGGGGGTGATTTCATGTTGATTCTCACTGTAACGAAGTTGCTCTCCGCTAATACAATATTTTGTAATATAAGGCCTCTGTACGTTTTCCGGCTGCATGAGAGGCTGTATTTGATTTGTCGTTGAGAAACTAAACTTCAGTAAAAGTTGCTTGTCCCTATGAAAACCAGTCATGGTATGGTTTATGCTAGTTACCAGAAAACTTCCTTTGCACCTCGGCGACTTTAGAATGAAGCCAGACATGACGTCTGCCAAGAGGCCCTCGCAATGGACACGTCAGTAGAACAATCTACAGTTCATTATACCGTCAGGGCCAAAGGCAGTATTTAGGAAAGTGGTCATTGCAAACGCCTAAAAATCTATAAACAAGAAGGCAACAATTTGAAAAATAAAATATTTATGTTCCTAATTATTTTTGGTTTTCCTGCTACAGGAGCGGTTATAACATTATTTCAAATTATATACAAACGCCATTGGTTAGTAATGTAATATACAAGGTCTCATTGGACAATATTAGTTAAAACTGCTTGAGATCGTTGGTTTTATTAATGGATCCGACCCGTTTGGGAAGATGGTCATAGTGAGAGGTATGGTGTCGCCAAAATGGCCGAGGAACTGATTTAGTGTCGCGTTATTCAAGACCAACCCTATAAAGGTGATAAACTCTCAGGTTGAGCCTACAGTGGTTGAGGTCTGAAAAAATGGTAAAATGAAAATTTCGAAAAATTTTCGCTGTAGACGAATGCAATATAATCACCTAATAGCGTCATGCGTACAAGTTTGATACAATAAATATGCGGTGCGACAATTGACTTAACATGGATACCATAGAACTTAGATTACCCATAAACTTCAGAGAAAATTCTGGACTCGACATCTGCTGAAAGAGTTTCTTGTAACTTACGGGAGGCAAGAAATTTGAATCCATGAAAATGAGTTGCAGTGCAGTAAACTTTCTGCAGACGTTTACCATCAAGTGAGGTGGCTTCCCTGAACTCGCTACAGAAAAATAGTGCTAGCGACTGCTTTCTTAAATTAACGGACATTTAGAACTAACATGCAAAACTATGAACTTGCCACTTTCACTGACGTTATGGTGTTAACATATTTCAGGTTTCTATAGCAATGGTAGTCTTAGAACACTTGAATCTTACTGGAATGGAACTTGCACGAGGGGCACTCTGGAATGTAATAGCGAACAATCGAACCATAGTCTTTGTGTATGCAGTAAGTGTGCTCATTTTGGCTTCTCAAATATATGGCTTTTCTTTTTTAAATCTCCCTGCAACATCATCAAAATTATCAAAACATAAGCACGTACCTTAACATCTTTTTGAATTTCTTGCTATTTCTTCCTAAAGTGTTCCTTTACTTCATGCGTCGTGCTTATCATTGCATGTTTGGAGCACTGAACGTATATTTGAAAAAAAGACACCTCGGACTTAGATAGAATTTTTACCTCACCTGTTGACAACATTATAGAAACAGTGAAATAATTCTTGCTATTTTGTATTTCTATTGAAGTTACACAGTTTTGTGTTCTTGCTCGGATTATACGCATCCTATGCTTTCTCGTGATTGGTTTCAAGGAAGTTTTCATTAGGGGAATCCCTGCTCAAATCACCTCCGTATGGAATCACCCCATACACGATACAAGCTATACCAGAGTGGACTAGCCATGCGTCCGTTTTTTGTGGTCTTGTAAGACTTTAGGTGATGTATGCTATTTGTTGGGATGTCCTGGACTTGTTAAAGAATGCAATTTTTTTTACACACTACAGCGCATAGGCTCTCTAAATTCTTGTGTGAATGCATGGTGTTTACTTGTAGGCCCCATATACTTAAGAAGCAGGTGTTCTGACTTTCACTGGTATGGTTGGTAATTAGGGAGACATTAATTGCTGGGCTC
This sequence comes from Dermacentor andersoni, assembly GCF_023375885.2. NCBI lineage: Eukaryota > Metazoa > Arthropoda > Arachnida > Ixodida > Ixodidae > Dermacentor > Dermacentor andersoni. The sequence goes on from NC_092824.1 coordinate 37,727,489, forward strand.
TGAGTCAGGGGATGAGCGACCTGGCGCTGCATGGTGCACAGAATGAATCACCGGCTGCTGACTTGTCTGATAGTCCGCCTCGCTGTGCAAGTCATTTTGTTCATCCGCATCGTGCTCCCCTTCTCAACAGTGACGCACTTTTCGTAAAGGAGACACTGGGGTGGAGCAGTTACCGGCATGTCTTACAAGCCTAGACCCACCTACAGCATACAACATCCTCCTCCTCCTCTTGGTGCTTGCGAGAAACGCTGTGCTTGTTTAGCGACTTCTTGCAGCCCAAAGAAACATGGGGAACGATAGCGCCAACCTATTCTATTATGATGCAATTTAGTTTGCAAGAAGTAAAATATAGGAAACATTCGTTGCGGACGTGGGCGTGGACACACGACTTCTTGAGCAGCCCAGCCAAGCGATCTCCCCTTTTATACAGTTCCTTTAAGTTTTTAACGCGACAACATAGAAGGCCCTGTGTCAAAGAAAATATAGTATCGGACGTCGTTTCGGAAAAAAATATTTTCGAATCATGTGGCACAAGAAAATTACTGAACTAATTGAATTTCTCAAGCTAAAAGACGTTGAAGGATAGTCAATTGTGACTTACACATAACATACGTACGTGACAGCATGTGATTGTAATTTAACCTTACCGGAAAACATAATTCTCTTACATGAAAAGCCAAAAGACCTTTTCCAGCGTTTCTACCATGCATAGATCAGCCACGGCATCCGCCATTTTAGAGCGCGGCGCGAGTATCCCGGGGGCCACGGAGCGGCGCGCCCGATTCCTTGGAACACCTACAGATGGCGCTCGCCTCCGCCGCATGGCAACCGGCGGAAATGGCCGCGTCTTACCAGGAAGCCTGCTTCGAAGAATGCAGGAGCGCTGAGCGCCGTGAAGCGGAATGTCTGGAACAATCTTCGATTCTTGCCGCTTACAAGTAGTTCGAGAATGACTTCGGAAATCTTATTAATCCTGCAGCTTGCGACGTGTCGGCTAGGTTAAGTCCTAGATGAAAAGTCGCTATAAATAACCAAGTATTAATAGTAATTGGTGCCTTACTGAAATAAATTTTAGAAAGAAGAAGAAAAAAAATTAATGTGGCCAAACTAACTTTCAAACAGTCTCCTGACAGCTACATGACGGTCCAAACTTGGAGGACGGGAACCGAAAGAAGGGACTGAATAGAGGATTGCAAAGGTGATGTATTTAAGAAGGGGAATATTTACGTGGTATATACAGTGCAGAACGGGTGCTAGAATAAACCCAATGGTTTTGAATCGGCCGTGTCGGAGTTGGGTCCAAGCTAAAGCTTCCCCTTAAGGCGAAAGCCTTAAATGGGTCGTTCAGTTGGCTGATACCTAAAAAACGTGGCGTCAAGTCCACTTCAGCTGTGGGCCGTCCGGCACGCCGGCGAAGCCTCCCGTATCCAAAGACACGAGGCCGCCTCCTAAGCTGAAGTGGAGGTGGCCCTACACCGCCCAAATCGGCCGGCATCTTCAATAAAGTTTTGAGTCACCCTAGTGGAGTGGTACAAAGAAATATCATCAGCACCAAGGGGTCATTCCCCAATAAACAAGCAAACAACGCGATGGCTCATACGTTACTAAGGCAAAGGCTACAAGCACATAGCAAAGTGAAGGGAAGAGCGCATACATTCATTGAAATTACCCACACAACACACTCAACAGTATACGTTTCAATAAAGAACAAGGTCAAAACAAGCATACCGACGATCAGTAAAGCATTGCTTACCCCTCTTATAATCTAGCATATAACATTTATTAACGTGTTTAGTAGCCCTAATACATTCAATGTAAGATGGTTTCGACTTCATAATGGTCCGTATAAAAAAAAACCTGCGATTACTACAGGCGACCACACCGGTAATGGGCATAGCCACGCCGTCAGGCGAGTTCCTCTATGCTGAATGGGGGAAAATTGCCGTATCGCTTTAACTTCTTTTTCTTGAACAAGTTTTTTGCTCGAACTGACGCACGAATCTTGCTCTTTTGTTACAGCGTGGTGAAAATAGGAGAGCTTGGATGTTTACAACGCCATGCATTTTAACTGGTGATGGAAGTAGATGGACAGAAAATAAAGGATTGTCGAAATGCGTCTGTGTAAAAGCATTTGTTCTCTACAAATACATTGAAATTATTTACTGAAGATATAGAATAACTTGCTCCTGCAATAGATATTGCAATAACCTTACAAAATTATATTAGTACACAGCGCGCAATGCGAGAACAGCGGCTTAATTTTTACTCTTTGGCATGACATAATTTAAATAATACAGAAACGAATTATATGCAGCTGTTATTCCCCACACCAGTGCAGACAAATTCTTCCGTACTTCACTACATTCGCAGTTTTAACAAATGTAAAACATTGGCAGCGAGAGCAAAGTACACATTCTTCTATGAGTAAACAAGCATTTTGTGGCACGCGGACAGACGAATGAGAACGGGCCTCACGCTATCAGTATCAGGGCAAGCTTTCCTAATTACACAGCTGGTATGATGAGCGTCGACAACGAAGGGTGAAGACTTCGTTCTTCCGCTGGCTTCACATTTTACCTGTCCCACGGCTAGTAAACGCATGAGTCAGTTTGAGGTTAGAGAGTTGGCCTTGCAGTTATGTGGCCCAGTTTAGGCAACTACAGAAAAGCGCAGGATGAGTTCACACGCTGCTGTATCGGCCAATAACCGGAAACGAAGGACGCAGGTGGGTTCCGCGAAGACGGCACGCGAAAAACACCCACGGGTGGAAAGAAATTGGATTAGTGGCTGCTCCGTTGAAGAGGTACTAATGTGCAACCTCGCTCGGCACAAAAGGGTAGACGGTGTGAGGTGAAGGGGAGCGTACGGGGAGAAGTGCGTGAAGATAAAAGGTAGGCGGTGCTTTACGTCACCGCCACTGCTAATGCCCATGCGTTTCCCACATGTTTCGTCGACAGTCTCGCTCACGGAAATCGCGCGACACGACACAACCCAGCCGATTCAATTGAGTGTCACTGTTTGGCACCCGCGTGCGCCTTCTGAGAATGCCTGTAAAAACGGCGGTAGCTTTACCAGCAGTTAGCCGGCTACGACCGAAGGATGCTTTTGTGTGCGATCGAACTATAGGGTCCCAATTGAGGTGCTTGGATTTCAAGTGAACCGACCCACAGCTGCATGGGGGACCGAGTTATTTCAGTACTGGCAGGGCAGCCCACTGTACGGCAGACATGCAGTCGATGAGACGTCGTTTCATGGAACCATTCTCGCAGCTTGCGTGGCGGCCGTTTTCCGGAGAAAAGGGGAGGGCGTCAAGGGCCGATACTCGGAGCCTAGCATATGGGGGAGGGAGATGACACGTGTCTTTGAGCAATCCTATCCCATGGCGTGTTGCAAAGTGTGCCACTGTTTCGACCAATGCCGTGTTCGACACGACTGCGGTTGTGCTATTGGTTACAATGATGTGAACTCGCACGTGTGATTTGCTGGTTTGCGAATCCTCTGTGCAATTGACGGCTTAAAGATCATAATTGGTTGTGTGGATAGAGCGGAATTTACGGCTTGGACAGACGCCTTGGCATTTGAATATAGCGTCACTTTATCGAACAATGGCTCTTCCTTCGCGCTGCCACCGTGCACTCGAATGGAAGACAAGCCTGGGAGACAAGACTGACGCAGCAGAAAGCATCACTGGGCGAGGCATAACGACAAGGTGAGGCTCATTTGGTTCTCTCTCGAGGGCCGTTTCACTGAATGCACTTGCGTTGAGGCACACTCTGGGAGATGGCGGATTCAGATAGAAACGCGATGGAAGGTGACACTGTGAACAACTCGGATCGCTGCCAGTAATTGATGCTTGAGATAGGGACGGTAAAGCTCAAGCTGGAGCGCGAGAATATGAGGTCATCGCGTGCCTCGTCAGAGGAACCGGAGAACAGGAATCAGCACACCGGAACCGCACTATACGCAATAGAGTTAAAAGCAGTCCTTATCCCCATGCCCACTAACGAGCCAATCATTCCCGCCTGGTTCAAGAAGGTGGACGCTCTTTTTGCGGCATTGAGTGTACCTGAGGGGAAACACAGGGCAGGATTATATAACCTTTCCTAAATGACAAGATGCGAACTTTCGTTGCCAATCAATCGCAGGCTGATGTAATACGTTACTCAGACCTAAAATCTAGAGTGTTGAAGGAATTGCGGATGACTCCAAGTGAGTACCGCAGAATGTTTCTAGAAATCAAGACGGAAGCAGACGAGTCTTGGTGCCAAGTTGCAGCATGCCGGGAGACAATATTCACGTACTACCTCAGAAGTAGAAATGTGCTGTCGTTTGAGAGTCTGCAGGAATTGCTGACAGCTGATAGGGTAACGCAGTTAACGCCAAGTGATCTCCGCTCACTGGTCACCCAGCAGGAAGTAAAATGCTGTTTTAAAGCCAATAATATAGCAGAGTTAGCCGCAACATTCGAAGAAAGCCTGGACATTAGCAGGCAAGGCAATAACGAGGTACTGCATCAGAAAATCATAATTATAGGCCGCAAGGTAAGCAGGCCGCTGGGTCGAGCTTCAGCCCTAATTCTGTGGTGTGTTTTGGATGTGTTCAACGGTGTCACTTTAAAAGAGATTGTGACTCTTTACATGACACTACTGCGAAAAAAAAGCTGAAGTTCGGCGCCTAGCTCCTCAGAATGAGAGGTCAATTAAGAGCCCTGCCACACCACCACGACACATCGCCTTTGGGAACAACCCTCTGAGGGCTAATCCGAGAATCGAGATTTTAGTCGGAGACAAACGCTCCCTCGCGCGCATTCATTCAGGTGCAGATATGATGGTGTTAAGAGGAAATGACGTATCGGCTGAAATTCTGGGTCAGAACAGCGGCAGAAAAAAGCTAACTTGTGCTTTTGGACAGGGTGTCACCTCACACCTAATGTATGTGCCTCTCGGTCTTCCGCGCTCGTCTGGGAACGCTGCTCAGCGTGTGCCATTGCTTTGCGCAGTAACTGATAAGTTAACTACCAGTGCGCCAGTTTTACTGACTCCGGAAGATCATGAATGCCTTCGTCACAGCCGGAAAGAGCTACTGAATGATCTCCAGGAATGTGATTGGGGTATAGACTTTAAAGCAGAGAAATTGGTACCGTAGCAGTATTCCCTGATGAGAGAGCAAGAACAGCTGAGCGGATGCTCTACCCGTAGTGCTAGTGCCGTACAGCACGCATTTGAGGAAACATAAAGCAATGAGTGCCAGGCGACTGACACTGAGAGTGGCGCAAACACCTCATTAGAAGATGAAGGATAGAGGGAAGTGGGCGCATAAGCATTGGAGCCGCGAGCTACCTATCCCACGTCAATTGAGGAGCAGCAGCAATCGGACAGTCGGGGTGCCGGAAGGGCAGATAATATAGGCGACAGCGAGCAACTTCGGCCAGTCATAAAAATTTCTTTCGCGAAAAAGCAGAAAGAAGATGCGTCACTGGCCGATGCTTGGCGCCAGGCGAAAGAGGGGTTGCATAGCATGCTGGTCCATCGCTTTATCACAGGGAGAATTTAGGTGGGAAACAGTGCGTCGAGTTGGTAGCCCCAAGGTCGCACCGAAACGAAGTCTTAGAGTTAGCGCATGACAGTCCTTTCGGTGGTGACCTGTCTGAAAAAAAGACAAAAAATCGCAATAAATGCGCCTTCTTTTGGCCATCATTGGTATCTGATGTACAGCGCTATTGCAAGAGTTGTCATGAGTGTAACGTTAACGCGCGGAAGCTGAATACTGATAGGGTGCCCATAATGCCCTCGAACAGACCGCAGACACCTTTTGAGGTAACTTACCTTGACTGCATAGGCGCCCTTGAGCTAGCTTCCTCACGGGGTCATAAATAGGCTTTAAGTGTAGTGGATCTTTGTACTCGACGGGAAGTGATTCAACTGCAAGCTTTAACAGCCAAGGCAGCTTGTCAAGCTTTAATAGACGTGTTTTGTCGATGCGGAAGGTGTAAAGATGAGGTTCGCGATGCCTGACCACCCGCAATGTAATGGTATCGTTGAACACGGGAAAGGTCTTTTCAAAGGTATGCCTTGTCACGTAGTCGGAACGCACAGAAGAGATTAGGACCGGTACGTACCTTGATTGCTGTGGGTGTATCGCGAAGTGGCGCATGGCATCACTGGGAAGTCAGCATTCGAACTAATGTATGGTCGCGCTCAACATGGGCCCCTCAGGATTCTTCGTAAATCATGGACTGGTGAGTGGACCCCTCCGATAGGACTAAGCAAACCAGCAGCGGTGTATCTAAAGGAGCTCTAAGTACAGATGGGCAAGGCTTCAAAAGTTGTAAATGACCATAGCAGCGAAATGCAGAAACTTTATACATAGAGGTATCACCTGCGCTCCACCCGGAAAGAGTTTTCGGCAGGGCGTTAGGTCCTTGTCACGGAAAGTGAGTGCGTCAGCAGACTGCAACCGAAATGGCAAGGACCCGTAGTCATGAAACAAAGAACGCGGACCGACAGTTACGTTGTAGTGGATACTGCGGTTGCTGTGAGGCTGCTACGCGCTAATAAGCTCCGATGGTATTACGCGCGAGCTAGTAATGCAGGCGTGGTATTTGAGTTGGACGCAGAGCTTGGGAACATCGAGATTACACCACACGCTAACATGCCGTGTGGCCAAATTCATCTAGTACGTGGGCGGAAGGCAGATTGGACGTCCGTATGTGTAATTTCTTGGCGGACAACACTTGAATGAGCAAGATGGTCACGTAGTCATGCCTATGGGGACAGCGATAACTTGGAGCTAACTTCTTTAGTCTTCTCAAGGGGCATGTGGTCCACTTGAGTGCGCGCAGAAGAGAGTCAATCATACGCTCTAATGTAGCAGGGGCAATTGACAGTCCGAAAGGCATAACCTTAAGTTGGTAGGAACCCTATGAAGTGACGAAGGCGGTCTTTTCGCGGAGAACCTGTCTTAAGCTTGGCCTTGTAGGCTGATGTGATGCCGCAGGGTCATTATGTGACGCCGGAGGGTCATTGGAGGAGGAAGTGGCAGCCCTATTCGAAAGTCGGTCGAAGCGTTGTACAATGCGTTTGCTCTTCGCTTACTCGAAATTTCTGCATTCCTCAATGATGGACTGAAACGTTGAGCAGTTCCGTCAAAGCAGGAAGCTGAACGCATCGTCCGCGATGCCCTCCAAGATGTGTCCATCCTTACCGGCCTCCAGCATGTCCGCGTTCGCTTTTCAGAGAGCCAGAACGTCTTGAATATACGCGACGTACAATTGGGTTGATGTCTGAGCACGAAACCGTAGCTCTTGTGTGGCCTCCATTTGACTTCGCACATGCCTTCCGAAAAGATCGCGTAGCTTGTCCTTGCAAGAGTCGTAGCTTATAATATCGGCTTCGTGCGTCTCAAACCATACCTTCGCGCCTCCTCCCAAGTAAAGGTTCACGTTGGCCAGCAAAATTGTGACATCACACTTGTGCTTACCGACGCGTTCATACGACGTTAGGAAGTCTTCAACATCGACCATGTCAGTGCCGATGAATATTCCGGGGTGACGTGCTGGTTTAGCACTACTTCCGCTGGCGTCTGAGCGGCGGAGGCAGCGTCAGTAGCCATAACAGCGGAACCGATGTAACTTCTGCTACGAAGATCCAGGGCCGGCTTGTGGCAAGAGTACCCCGCATGTCCGTCAAAATGTTACGGGGAGAAAATATATGTATTTACAATATATACAGCTACAATGTTGTAGCTCAGTAGCCAGGGTACCACAATCTACCTATCGTTGAGGCACTTGAACCTCCTTTTCACCTCCCAACGTCCCTGCGGTGAAAACTCGTGCCTGACACTATCAATTGCGACATGGCAAAACTAGGGAAAAATATATTTGGCATGCTTTATGAATTCTGTGCAAGAACATACACATCAAAATAAGACAGAAAGGAACAACATTTTTCCTACGCTCTCGTTGATGCCGGATGACACATTGTTAAACTTATGAATGAGGAAGGATTCTCGTACTCCTTGATCATGGTGCGATTTGAAACCTGATTGTATTACTGTTACATTCATGTTGTCAAACGTATGACCCGGCAGTCGAACATGTTTACATAATGGCAGGTGCGGCAAGCTGTTAACGTGTGCTTTGTGGGTGTTGAATGACATACAAAAAGATGTTTGAGTGTGACGAATGTACTGTATATGACACGCTGAACATTCATGCAGCGAGATGATGTTAGCACTATTGCGAGTGAAGTTGTCGTTGATGTTAACTGAAAATCTGGATGATGTGCTTCTAGGAATCTTCTATGTGGTCATATATGTACAAACTTACATTTGGGCTCATTGCAGAAATAACAAACAGCAGGAGAAATCGCCTTATTCTTTGAAGAGATTAGTAGCTCACGGAGATTTCTAGATCTACGATAGACCCCTCTAGGCGATTTCGTGAAAATGTTTTGAGATGGTCGCTCTTTGTCAGTGAATTATTATGCTACATGAGAATGTGCCACACGTTAAGAATAGATGTGTGGAGCTTCCACGGGATCCTGACACTTTCGGCGCTTCCGATAAAGCGGACGTTGATGACAGGTTGGTGGAGCACGAGCATGTGAGTGCTAACAGCCGATAGAATGCTACCCTAATACCCGCCGTGGTTGCTCAGTGGCTATGGTGTTGGGCTGCTGAGCACGAGGTCGCGGGATCGAATCCCGGTCACGGCGGCCGCATTTCGATGGAGGCGAAATGCGAAAACACCCGTGTACTTAGATTTAGGTGCACGTTAAAGAACCCCAGGTGGTCGAAATTTCCGGAGTCTTCCACTACGGCGTGCCTCATAATCAGAAAGTGGTTTTGGCACGTAAAACCCCATCATTTAATTTTAATGCTACCCTAATGCTGGCAGACATATTATTTAGCTTCAGAGACACTGCGGCAGCATGCTTCGATAACCACGAGGGTGAGCTTGGGAGCTGGGATACCTCCAAAGAAAAACTACGTCACTCGTATGGGTAGCCCGCTGGCGGCAAGGTCGCTGCAACAAAGGTGCTCCCATCCCGCGTGCTGACGTTTACACAATCGTATGTCTCGTACATGAAAGTCGTGTTATCGCTGTGCCGATGGTCGGGGGCACGCCAACATTTGGCGTGGCCCCGACCATCACTTGCTCTGCTATCACTGCGGCGAAGCCGTACATATCTACCGCCGATGCCTATACCGCGAAATGGGGGTTCGAGGGTTCACCGTCAACGGTTGAGGCCCGCCGCAAGGTGATCAACCTCGCGATATCGCCGACCACCTCGCTGTTACTCAGTGGAGCTATCACCTGTCGCCTGTTCGCCATCACCTGTCGTCGCAGCGCCGCCCATACACTGCGCCAGCCCGGTGCCGCTCTGCGAGACCATATCCGGAAAACTAAAAGCATCAACCGATGGAGGTGCGGTTGCTGTTCGTCCATTTGACGAAAATCTTCCGCCACAGACAAGGACACCTCGACGACATAATAACACGCCGCTGTCCCGACAAAGTCTAGAAGCAAAGAATACGCATACGAAAGACGACGACCTGACGACGCCACGTACCAGCCACAGGTCAGCGCAACGCAACCGTGATCGGACGCCAAGACCCATCTATAACGCAAGACAAAAACCACCGACCTCGACGTGCTTCTCGATGGCTACGCAGTCACCGACTTAGTGGATACAGGGGCCGATTACACCGATATGAGTGGACACAACGCCACCCAGTTGAAGAAAGTTAAGTCTGCATGGCAGGGCCCTCACATTCCTATCACTGGAGGACGCCTCATTACGCCGACTGTAATCTGCACGGCCATAATTACCCTTCATGACTGGAATTACCCGGCCACCTTCCTTATCCTCCAACAGTCTTCACGAGACGTCATTCTCGGCCTGGACGTACTGAACCAACGCGGCGCAGTCATTGATCTGAAGTCGAAATCGATAACGCAGTCGGAAGATAAAGGGTTACCGCCGGAGAGCTCTCGTAGTCACCATGCCTTGAGTGTGCTCGTGAGTGCCTTGTGTGGCACTGAAAAAACCGCTGACGTAGAAGGCCTCATCGAGGGTGACCAATGTGTACAACTCGACCATGAAATTTGTGTAGCAAGAGGGATTGTTGCACTACATGGAGGGAAAGCGGAAGTGATGCTAACCTATTTCAGCCAAGAGTACAAGCAAATCAGCAAGAGCACGACAATCGCGTACATAGAGGAAATTGTAAAAACTAGCAATGAGTTTGTCCCCTCGGATTCTGCCGCACCTTCCCTGACGACCATAGTTCCCGAGCCATACTTCGACGTAAAGTCAAGTCTCCACATGAGTAAGCAGCAACAGCTCAGAAGTCTTCTCGAACGATACAAAGACTGCCTTTTGACGTGATGAAGGCTTCGACAAACACCAGTTGAAAATCATCGGATAATAACCAAGAGTGCGCTCGACCACTCCGCCAGAGCATTATCGACTTTCTACGCGAGAACGTGATGCTATTAGGCCCGAAGTCGACGAAATGTTGCGCGACGACATCATCCAGCCGTTGAAAAGCCCATGGGCATCTCCTGTATTCCTGGTGAAGAAAAAGGATGGAACCCTAGGTTTCTGCGTCGATTATCATCGACTGAACAGGATCACGAAGAAGGATGTGTACCCCCGTCCACAGATAGACGACGGATTGCATCAGCTCTGCAACGCTAAATACTTCTCGTCGATGGACCTCAAGTCGGGCTACTGGCAAATAGAAGTCAACAAGAGATATCGCGAAAAGATCACCTACATCTCGCCAGACGGCCTCAACGAGTTCAAGGTCATGCCATTCGGACTGTGCTCGGCACCTGCAACGCTTCAGCGCGTCATGGACACGGTGTTAGCAGGATTGAAGTGGCAGATGTGTCTTGTTTACTTGGATGACGTCGTTGTCTTCTCCTGAAATTTCGATGATCACCTTAGGCGGCTTGCGACAGTATTAGACGCCATGAAATCATCAGGGCTCACTCTGAAGCTGGAAAAGTCCCGCTTCGCTTACGATGAGCGTCTGTTCCTAGGCCAAGTCATCAGGAAATCGAGAGTACGGCCCTACCCGCAGAAGACAGCTGCCATCGCAAAGTTCCCACGGCACATCGACAGGAAGGCAGTGCGTAGATTCCTTCGCATGTGTGCCTACGATAGGCGCTTCGTCAAGGACTTTTCACTCATCGCGGAGCCACTAACACATATAACCAAATGCCATGACGAGTTCAAGTGGAAAACGTCGCAGAATCACACATTTCAAGAACTCAAGCGATGCATGCTGTCGTCGCCAGTAGTTGCACACTTGACGAGCACGCCGATACCCAAATCCACACTGATGCCAGTAGCCTAGGCCTCGGTGTCGCCGTAGTCTAGAGGAAAGACCGTCTTGAACGGGTGGTATTTTAAGCTAGCCGGTCGCAGTCAAAAGCGAAACGCGATTATTCTACGACCGAAAACGAATACCTCGCCATTATTTGTGCTACAGAAAAATTTCGCCCATACCTATATGGCAGGCCACTCAAACTCGCCAGCGACCATCACGCGTTGTGGTGGCTAGCTAAAGTAAAGCACCCTTTAGGACGGCTGGCGTGGTGGAGCCTCAAACTGCAAGAATATGAGGTCAGGGTAATCTACAAGTCCGGACGAAAACACTCTGGTGCCAACAGCCTCTAACGCGCCCCCATCGATCCCCCGCCGCAAGACGGCGAGGGCGACGATACCTTCCCTGGAATAATAAGCGCGTAAGATTTCACTAAACAGCAACGAGCCGACCAGGAGCTATATGGCCTCATTGAGTATTTGGAAGTGAACGCAGACGTTGTCGCTAGGGCATTTAAGAGTGGATTGTCTTGGTTCACGCACCAAAACAACCTGCTCGTGAAGAACTTCTCACCAGTCCGCGCCAACTACCTTCTTGTTGTTCCGTCAGCGCTGCCTCTAGAACTACTGCACGCCCTGCATGACGATCCAACCGCTGGGCACCTCGGATCCTCCCGGACGCCGTCGAGGATACAGGAAAGGTATTACTGGGAGCGTCTGACCGCCGACGCCAGCCGTTACGTCAAGACATGCCGAGACTGTCAGCGACGCAAGACACCACTGACAAGGCTAGCAGGACCACCACAGCCAAACTAACCTCCTTGCCGACCATTTCAGCAGATCGGGATGGATTTCTTCAGAGTGTTTTCGACATCAACATCCGGAAATAAGTGGATCATCGTGGTGACGAACTATCTCACCCGCTTCGCTGAAACTAAATCTCCACCGAAAGGCAGCGCAGCGGAAGTGGTGAAATTTTTCGGCGAGAACGTCCAGCAGCAACATGGTGCCCCAGAAGTCCTCATTACCGACAGAGGAACGGCCTTTACAGCAGACCTCACCCAAGGCATTCTGCAGCACAGCCAGACAAGCCACAGGCGGACAACTGCCTACCACCCGCAGACGAATGGTCTCATGGAGCGCCTGAACAAAACCCTAACTGACATGCCAGCAATGTACGTCAACGTCGAGCACAAGACATGGGACACGGTCCTGCCGTAGGTAACCTTTGCTTATGATATAGCGGTGCAAGAAACAACACAAATCACGCTGTTCGAGGTGCTTTATGGCAGGAAACCGACGACGACTCTCGACGCCATGCTACCGCTCGTCACCGACGAAGAAAATCTTGACGTCGCTACCTATATCCAGCGTGCCGAAGAAGCCCGACAACTCGCCTGCCTACAAATAAAGAACCAGCAACCTAGCGACAGCCGACACTAGAACCTCCGACGACGCTACGTCCAGTACCAGCCTGGCGACCGGGTTCGGGTACAGGTTCGCCCAAGAAAAGTTAGTTTCGTCTTCCCCAGTATTGCTAGTGCTTTATACGTCACTACCAGGTGACAATATCTGCTTTAGTGTTCAATGTCTTGTCTTCAGTGATTACCACCGTTTTGCATGGGTTAATTTCAAGTTTATTTGATAGTGACCATCGCTTAATGGTACTTAATAACTGATTACATCTTTCTGCGAACCCATCTTCATTTTAGCTGTAAAGACAGGCTGGCATCATTGGAATATAAGTTGCACTGTTTTGTAAATATTTAAAATATCATTTATATATTAAGTTGTTAAAAATAGGAAACCTGACATGCTTTCCTGCGGCACACCTCTTCTAATCGGCACTGAATATGAGTTATAGTTTACCAAAAACATGCATTAGGATCTACCTGGCCAATATGATTTATCTGAAGGTAGGAGAGTGCACCGAACACCACACATTTGCAACCCATTGAATAGTCAATTATGGTCAAGGGAATCAAAAGGTTTATTGAAATCTATAAAGAAACTTCGCCTATGCAGCTTGCTATCGTGTTTTTCTAAAGTGAAATTCTTTATCCTTGAGAAAGCTAACTACGTTGACTTGCTTTTCTAGAAGCTAAACTCGGCATCACTGATAATATCAGTTTATTCAAAGAAAGCGAAGTAAGCTCAGTCATCTCCGAATTCTTTCTGCAGCATTCACGTGCACCATCTGATTGTGAATATTTGCTCTGGTACATTGTTGTCCTTAGGCAAGCAGCTCGAGCGTCAATACTAGGGTATTTCCTTTCTTGTTATCGCACACATTCTCATTTCTGTTTTCTCATTCTTGTAAATCTCCATGGTCCTTTTGTTCCCATTTGTTGCATCCAATTCACTGTTTCTGTTTCTCTCACTTTCTTTCTGATGCGTTCTGGTTGTCTAGCTGCACTTGCAGTCGCCGTGTACTTGCTTGCAACGTCCTAGTGCTCTTGCTCCATTCGGTGTACAGGCTTTTTGGCTACAGATACTTCTGCACTTTTGCCGGCCATTTTCTTTGATCTATGTTCTTGAGTTTTGAAAAGTAATTTTGCTCTGCACTTTTCTGAATTCAAACGAGGCCCAACCCATGTTCTCCTGCACTGGCTGATTTTTGGCTTTGCGTGGGCTCCCAAAGCCAACCGGCCCTCCGATCTTCTGGGTAATTTGCAAACCGGACAATATACTAGCACCTGATCTTAGGCTCTGAATGGAATTTGGGAACATTTCCAGATTTCCATGTCTCTTTTCCAGATCCCACGCACTACTTCCTATTTAATATGGCCTCAACGTGCCATATGTTTCATTATTGCTGCATTCCGCTTCCCTTTTACTTTCAGGTAAACTTGCTGGGTTAACAGTAAACAGGGCATTTGTTACGTACAAGTTTTTTCCACGCAGATTTTCCGCGTCTAAAATCTTGCCCCCAGTCAGAATTCCATCAGGCACAATATGATCCACCCTTAGTAGATTGTACAACAAATTGAGCTTTTTTGGATGATTGTTTTAGAACTCAACGCAGACACATTGCTTTAACATCCCTCTACAGGCCCTCCTGAGCGTTTACTGTTGATTTTAACGCATTTTTAAATTTTACGTAATTACCAAAAGTGCGCACACTACTACCTAAACTAGTTTACGGGTTAATCAGTGCAAAAATTGTAGGGAAGTGATCACTGCTAGTTCCGGGATCAACAGTCTTCCAGGAGGTGGCAGAAATGCTGTCATCTCCATGTAACAAAAGTATGTGCTCTCGAATTTAGGCAAGAGAAATGATTTCATAAAACCCAATTCCATAAGCATTAGCCACAAGTGTCCGTTCGGAAACACCACGATGCATGGTGAGAATCCTCCCACTAGTATGGCTTTCTTCTGACTGCAAGCAATAGAGGTATCTAGAAAACGGGTATCTTGCACTCCAGTGTGGAAGTACGTGGTAATTATAGACAAAAACGTGCCGCCAGGAAGTATTAAGCCCAATGCTAATATTTCACTTTCCGGTGACATTCTTTCGTATAGTATAGTATCTTTATGGCAGATTTTTTAATGATACAAAAAAAACGAGACCAACGCCTCAGGAAAGGCGATCTAATCGAACACATCGCACATTTTTAGATGAAAAGCCTGACCAGCAGCAAGCCAAGTTTCCGGTAAAATAATAATATTTGGGAATATTATGAAATAAGATATAATAAACATGTTGGAGCGGAAGGTATGAAACGAGAGTTCCACTGAATTACTGTTAAACTTCCTATGGTGAATACATCCGAGCAGCAGAGACTCCTTGGTCTAAAACGCACTCTTTTAAGAAGTCCTTCTTAGTCCAAATTTCTCTCACGTACTTTTTGCCTTGTAGAGCTAGACTTTTTCTCTATCGGTGACCTTATTCGTTTAAGAGCGCGGGGGTTCATATCTACATCTTTATTTTCCATTCCATTTATATCGGAGAGACAGCTGTGGTCAACGTTCTCAGCTGATAGGTTTGATGAATAGTTATTAGTCAATGGATGAGCAGTCGATTTTTCAATAGGTAGATTCCGAGGTAGGCCGGACAGCTGATCCTCAATGTAGCCCTTATAATTTAGTAGAAGCCAATGAGCTATTTGTAAGGACCTTACCTTAACAAGGGGTTCGGTAAGATTTGTCACGATGTGCTCCATCGCTTTTTCCAACGCCTTTTCTACAGAAGCTACCACAGCCTGAGAGATTAAGTTTTCTTTACACGTTGTTTGACGGGCCGTCATACCAGCATGCCTTTGAGTACTGCTCTGAAGTTCTGCAGTGCCCTCACGACGAGAGCATCGAGGTCTATCAATTACTTCAAAATTTTGCGTTTCTTTTGAAGGGAGTTAGGCTCATCTGCAGGATGAGTACCACTGCAAAGGCAGCACCACTCCTTTCGGAACGAACACTCATTTTAATTATGGCCTTCTCCACAAATCCGGCATTGTGTTTTAGAACTGCAACCATTTATGGAGTTCCGAAACCGCTAGGAATTTAGGCACTGAAGGACGCGAGGTGATAGACGCTCAATTCAGTATATATACTAAGTGGCCAAGCCTTGATTTCCGATGGGTGGTTCTTTCCAGCAAATGTAGGAATGACTGTTTCTGTGAGCATGCGCTTATGGTCGATGACACGGCCGCAACGATACAAAGAAATCACGCCTCCCGCTGGAAACATTTCCAAAACTTCTGCGGGACAGACTTATGTCGACACCACTGACTAGGCCTTTGGTACATGCAAGCTGATGAGGAATGAAACTGCTCACTGTGTGTATTGCAAAAACACTGCACTGCAGTAAGTCTTGAACACAAGCCTGGTCTGACGAAGAGAAAAAGTGCCCCCTCGGCAAAACTGTCGAACCTCGGTGATTTCTTTAAAATCGGCCGAGGCCATCCGGAGTTCGGTTTGAATAGCCTTGGCAAATCCGAGCGAGGAACAGAAGCCGACCAGGAGCAAGACTCCTCGCCTGGCGATGAGAGAGACATTGCAGAAAAATAGGAAGAAACTCTGGGAAGTTAGCAGATATTGAAGCAAAAGGTAAAAGAAATTAGGTAAAAGACAAAGGGAAAAAGAAAACTGCCTGCCAGTTGATCACAAGCAGCGTTCCAAACAGCCTCCTGGTGCTAACAGAGCGGAGAACCTTGTCTTCTTTTGTCCACAGAATAGATATACGTCTGCAACTTCGTCTTCCGCCACCGTTAGCATGAGCGCGAGCCACACTTCTGTGCCGTGGGTGGCTGGGCATGGTGTTCTCGAACGCCGATCCTTTCCGCATTGGAATGGCCGACAGTCCTGCTTGCGACAGTTGTGGCTTCGAGGAGACGATCAAGCACCTCCTATGTGACTTTACCCTCAGCGATGTGGCAAGTGCTGGCGGCAATACTCGAAAAACTGGATGATCGCCACTTCTCAGAGGACAACGTTCTCAGACACAGGTCCAGATTGGATTCGGCATTCAAGGCCTTGAGCTGCTCAAGTTCTTAAGGGCTGTGAATTGTGCGACAGACTTTAAAAGTTAACAGGTAGCATCGCGTTAAAAGGGGACATTTTCTCACTTAATTTTCATTTGTTTCTTCTTTCTCTTTTATTCCCTTTAGCCCTTTTCCCAGCACAGGGTAGCCGGACGGTGCTTACACTGGCTAAGCACCCAGTCTTTCCTCCTCTTTTGTCTCTCTCTCTCTTTTTCTCTACCGCCTTAACATTTCTCCTCCTCACTCTCCCCCTTGCCCACTTCTTCCTTCTTAATAGAGGAATGGCATAGAACCGCGCTGAATAATACGATTTATATCGAGTTAGATTGCAAGATTTTCAAGTGTGGCACAGTATTTGTCAGCATTGTTGAATATACCATGTAAGCAACGCGCGAGTTAACTGGTCTTGGATACCATGCGCAGGATTCGGCATCCCTTTCATTTAGACTCAAATGCTTTTACACAGATATGGTTTTGACGTTAATGCTATTCACGGCGGCGGCAATTCGCCTAAACGGAAGCCTCCCACTCGTAAGTACGCATGTAAAACATTTCTTCCGTTCTTTTCTTGTTCGTCTTTCTTTTATTGTTTTGAGCTTTCCTTTTCATTTTCCTGTCCAAAAGTAGTGACCAGCTGAGATGGCTGGAGCTTCTGGGCATGCAACACGCAAAACGTCAGTGGAATTTGGGGCAGATAAGGCACTGGTACTGACTGGGGCAATTTCGTAGGTAACTGGAGTCACGGCCCGCAGCACTCCTGCGTACCGAGAGAGGAGTTTTTGTGACAGGCCAACATGACGAGTCGGGGAGCACAGGAGTACCAGGGATCCAGGTGAAAAGTGGATGTCTCTGTGTTGCGATTGTACAAGCGCCGTTGCTTCTCTTGAGGGGTCAGGAGGCTAGCGCGGTCAATTTCGCGTGCTTGGGCTACCCTGGTGATGGCGTCAAGTGCACACTCATGGTCTCTGCTGCGGCAGATGGAAGGGATGTGTCCAGTAGCAATGTGGGTTCTCTGCCGAACAGCAGAAAGAACGGGGAATAACCGGCTATGTCTTCAGACGATGAATTATATGAAAAGGTGACATAGGGCAGGGCAAGGTCTTAATCAGCATGTTCGGACGAGACGTACTTTGCAAGCATGTCCGTTAGGGTGCAATTCAGACGCTCAGTGAGACCTTTAGGATGTGGATGGTAAGGCGTAGTCAGCTTGTGCTTGGTGGAGCAGGACTGCAGGATGTCAGTGATGACTTGAGAAATAAATGTCCGACCATGGTCTGTGAGCACTTGGTGGGGAGCACCGTGCCGCAGAATCACGTCACGTAAAAGAAAGTCGGCGACATCTGCAGCGCAACTTGTCGGAAGCGCTCTGGTGATGCCGTAACGCATGGCGTAATCTCCTGCCACAGCGACCCGCTTGTTGCCAGACGCAGATAGAGGGAAAGGGCCAAGTAAGGTTAAGCCAACGCGAAAGAACGGCTCCGAAGGAATGCCGAGCTGTTGAAGGCACCCGGCAGGGAGCGTCAATGGTGTTTTTTGGCGCTAGCTTTTTTCACACGCCGCAACGTATTTCCGGATGGAGCGGACAAGGCCTGGCCAAAAGAAGCGTAGGGATATTTGGTCGTAGGTGGAGGAAACGCCAAGGTGACCTGCCTTTGGTAAATCGTGGAGATCTTGGAGAACAGCTGACTGGATGCGTTTAGGAATGACGGGGAGTAGGCCAGGACCATCGGGGAGTACATTCTGGTGGTATAATACGCCATCCCGGAGAACACACAGGTGAAGGAACGAATTAGAAGGCGAAGATTCTAAGCCATAAATAATGGCGCGCAAAATAACATCACGGCGTTGCTCGTCGGCAACGCGTACCAACTGAGAAATGGAGAAAATGGAAGCGTCGGCATTAGGGTCAGGTTCGGCGGGTGGTTCGTCCACTGGATAGCATGATAAACAGTCTGCGTTCTGATGTAATCGGCCTGACTTCTACCCTACTGCATAGGAATATTCGTGCAGCCGCAGATCCCAGCAGCCAAGCCCGCAGGTAGGATCCTTGAGTGAGGAAAGCCAGAAGAGCACGTGGTGGTCCGTGATTACAGAGAAGTGTGTGCCATACAATTACGGGCAGAATTTCGAAACCGCCCAGACGAGAGCCAGGCATTCACGATCTGTAATCGAATAGTTACGCTCCGCTGCTGTGAGGAGGCGGCTAGCGTATGCGATAACGCGATCTTGACCCTGTTGGCGCTGGGCTAAGACGGCTCCAATGTCGTGACCACTGGCATCGGTACGCACCTCTGTAGGAGAGGTCGGGTCAATGTGGGCCAGTATAGGTGGCGTGGTGAGAATATTGGTCAGGTGGGAAAACGCAGCAGTTTGATGGGGCCCACATAAAGGGCGCGTCCTTCTTGAGAAGATCAGTAAGAGGCCGGGCAATGGCTGCGAAGTCTTTAACGAAGCGTCGGAAGTAGGAGCAGATACTTACAAAACTTCGGATGTCTTTGACAGACAGTTGTGCAGGAAAAGACGTGACATCAGGAATTTTCTCCGGGTCTGGTTTAATACCGGAAGCGTCGGCGAGTTGGCCGACGACTGTAATCTGCTGACGACCGAAATGACACTTCGAGAAATTTAGTTGGAGCCCAACTTCGCGGAAGACTTGAAGAACAGCTGACAAGCGCTCAAGGAGTGTCTCAAATGTAGGCGAAAATACGAGAACTTTGTCTAGGTAGCAGAGGCATGTTGACCATTTCAACCCTTGAAGCAAAGAGTCCATCATACGTTCGAGCCTGGCTGGGGCGTTGCATAGACCGAATGACATAACATTGAATTGATGTACACCATCACGAGTGACAAACGTGGTCTTCTCTTGGTCTTTTTAATCTACAGAAATCTGCCAAGAACCAGACCACAGGTGTATTGATGAAGAGTAGTTGCCACCGTGGAGACAATCGAGGGCGTCGTGAATGCGAGGCAAGAAGTAGACGTCTTTCTTGGTAATGCGGTTTAGGTGGCGATAATATACGCAGAAACTCCATGTGCCATCTTTTTTTTAACAAGCACCACGGACTACGCCCAAGGGCTCGACGAAGGTTCAACAATGCATTTGGCAGGCATATTGCACGCTTCATCTTGAATAACCTTACGCTCTGAAGCAGAAACTCGGTATGGCCGGCGATGATTAGGACTGGCATCACCAGTATTTACGTGATACTTAACAATTGAAGTTTAGCTTGTTTCCTCTTTCTGTAATCAAGAAATAAACTTTAAACTTCAAAAAAAGTCTGGCCCAATTGGTGGTTGCTGAGGTCGAAGATGTCGTAGTAGGAAACCGAAAGGGGACACAGAGCTGCTCCTTGTTCAGGCAATAGCTCCACAGCAGTTATGGGACGAAATGTTGCATCAGGGCAAATAGCATCCTCTGTGCATGGTGAAGAATCTGAGCAGACGTCGACGGAAAACATCGTGACGTGGTCATCTCCGATAGCGCAGAGCGTTGTAACCGAGATGCCTTTGGGTAGAACTTCCTTTGTATGGCCAAAACTGATGACGGGGAGGCATGTCTGGTTATCGGCGACGGTGACGACGGAGTGGGCACAGTGATATTGCGCATCTAAAGGACATCAGGAACAGGTGTGGTGACGCAATCACCATCGGGCAGAGGGAAAGATGATAGCAAATCAACGAATGTCAAGGCTTTAGGCGGCAGACGGACCAAGGCGGTCGTACGAAAGTTGTTCGGCAGTTTGACACGAATATGCGCGAGGAGAGGAAGTTCGAGGCAAACGTTAGCGGCAGAACAGTCGAACAAAGCTGACTGTGCCGTAAGAAAGTTGAGTCCGAGGATTAGGTCATGGGGAAATTGGTCGGCACTGTAAAAAGATCAGGAACGTGGCGGTCAGCGATGCTTATACGGAAAGTACACGTTCCAATGACGTCAACAGTGCTGCCATCGGCCACGCGGACGGCTCGAGTAGAAGGAGGCGTGAGAACCTTCCTCAGTCGATGACGGAGGTTGCAACTCGTTATGGATACCTGGGCTTCAGTATCTATTAACGCCGTCAAAGGAACACCGTCCACGTGGACATCAAGTAAGTTCTGGTTTGTTGGGAGCGTCAAGGGAGGATTTCGACACGACGAAGATAATGCAGCACTACCTCGCAGGAGCTGCATGGTCTAGTTTTTCGTCCGGGAGCGTCCATAATTGGTCGGCGACGAATGGCCGCGGGGCTGGGGCGAAGAGGACCTACGGCACTGAGGTGACGGCGGGCGAGCAGGACGACTTACATGGACGGATACGTCAGAAGAAGGAGGCATACGGCAAAGCGAGTAAGCGAGACAGCTCGAGAGCCAGAGAGAGTTCGTCGTCTTCGTCGGGGCGCCCGCGTGCATCGGCCAAAAGAAACACGCAATATGCATGTATCAATATGGATAGTGCCAGTAGGCAGCGGGTAGGTGCTCTGTCAGGATAACCATATTTATCAGTTATCATATGGGGGAGGTCTGAGCGAAAAAAAGATTCAGTGCCCTTCCACTCTGCGAAGACGGACGAACAGCGAAGCTGTGTATGTTGGACCCTTAATGGCGAACTGCACCTCCGCCGCGGATCGGCCCGGTATTGTACTATCTTCGGAATCGGTCCACATATGGGGAATGCTTAAAGCCTGCTTCACCTGCGCCGTGGGTCGGCCCGGTAATGCACTATATTTGTGATTCGCCCACGTATGGGGAATGTTTAAAGCCTGCTTCACCTCCGCCGCGGGTCGGCCTAGTAGTGCACTATTGCCACGTGGTTGTAGAAATAGCCAGGCATATAGTAGAAATAGCCAATGAGTGTTAGTGTACGTTGCTACTCGGACACTCCTGAGCCAGTCCGGGAGGACAAATCGAAGAGCGCCCACTGTAAACTACATTTGGAGGACATACGGGGTGACGGACGTGAACGTTTACGGTGGTAGCAGTGGTAGGGTGCGATGTCTCCAAGCAACTTTGTCACCGAGGCAGCAACAGGCACCGCCATGTTGCGCGAGCACCGGCGGCGGGGGAAGCAGCCGTCGGCGGATTCGGCCTCTTACATTTTCCTGTGCTGCCCTCTGCCGCACGCCCATGAAAATGTTTTCGAAGGGTCGCGTGTCTTTCGCCAGTTGATTTGTGTGCCTGCGCCCACATTGAGTGCCCGTCGGTTGTGCGTTTCGTTGATCGCGAATCATTATTAATGGCTTCTTCGGGACAGCATGTCGTTCCTCAAGCCATGTCGCTCTCGATGACTACTGGGTGAGCAGGCCTGAGCGGGCTGTTCTGCAAACAGTCCTGCCGATAAAGACACGCTGAGTTCCGTTTGACGGCACGGCTGCCTCGGTATTTGCCACTGATTTCTGCACTAGGACATCAGTTTTTGTATTCTTTTTACACATTATTTAGACCTTTCGCATATTCAAAAAGTCTTCTAGCGCAGCCTACTGCGTCGGTTCTATTAAAGCGGTGCACTTGTTTACATCGACATATACAGCCATAGGTCGTTGTTATCGTCAAATATTGCGGAAAAGGTCCATCGCTGATAAGAAATAGTGTCAAAATGTAGCAAAACATGCATATCTGCGCATATGGTCCATGTTGTTACACCCTGAGACGAGTCAATATGAGCGGCCGGACCACGTAAACAACGGTAAATCTGATCCACATACATATATTACGCGCTGTTAACTCATTGTCGCTTTTCTTTAACTCCGTCATACTTACAGTTTTAGCGTAACTTAAAGCATTATTAGACAAAACTGTGCTCGCATAAGCGTTCATTTGTAGGCTATTTTGTTCTCTCACGAAAACGCGCGGATGCCATCGCTCACACGGCGTTGGTATAAATGAGCGAGGCGGTTGTTTATGCTGCTGTATACCGAATACAACGTCTCTTGTTTGCCGATTGACGCAGAGGCAAACAGTTCATCTCTGAAATTGAGAAATGTCTCGGCAAAGCAACACGTACAGGCCCACCCATATACGTAGCGAATGCGGCCGACAGCCTACAGGTACGGTGGAGTACAGACGTTGGCATAGCGCTATTTCGCGGCTTATCGCTTATTGTGCACGCGCCGTGCGAAGTGAAGTGTAGCCGATTTTAAATCGCTAAGGCAATAATTGAACTATAAAAGTAGTTTCGTTCGACCTAACTGCTCACATTTCACTTCAGCTCCGCCGGTAGCGAGTACACGAACTCGACGGCGCCAGGTTATACTTCCCTAAACAGGATTGGCATCGGCTCAAATTTCGCGGGCACGCCTTGAGAGGGTTAAAGCTTGTGCATTTCAACTTGGTAGGCGTGCTTGACTCATTTTGAGCACGACTAATTATATATACAAGCAAAGACGTTGTCCCTATTGGGTCGTCGGTACGACGGCCGATCGCGCGGGGTTCAGTCGAACGATGGTCGGCACGCTGATTTTGCCGGTGTCTTCGACAAGAAAGCCTGTCGCAGTAACACTCGCGCTCGTCGGTTGCGTCGTTTTCGACCTGGTATGATAAAAAGGTTTCAGGGATGCACAATAGTGGGCCAATCATTGGATTGGAGTGAGTGTCTTGTCGGTCTCGAATCGACCCAGTGTTGCCGCGCCTTACGGGTACGTGCAGTCAGGAACGCGCTGCCGCCACCAGCAAATGAGGACCGACGCTGCAAAAAGACTTCGTCAGCAATGTGATGTACTTAAGTGTCGCCCAAGTGTAAGGCAGGGGTGCTTCCTTAAATTAGCGAGCCATTCATGAAAGGCGACAACTACCTGGCTCACGGTGCAGTCCGGTCAACTCAGACGATGACCTAGCCGCTTTCTCTTTTAAAGTGGAGTTCCGGTCTTACGCACCGCATGTTTTCGGCACCGCACCGACGTCGAGCTACCAGTAGAGTTTCAACGCGGTACACGGCACGAGTGCTTGCAGCAGCGCGCGTCTGAGCGCTTTTTTTTTTCGGGGGACTTTTCCGTGAGCAGCCACACGCGCAACCCTTCCAAAATGTTTCGCGACTAATCCGCTAGGGCAGGGCGCATGCGCCGTCGCGCCATGAAAGAGGCGGAATGACCGCATTGTCGTGCAAGCTGGTGCAGGCGCTCGGGGCGAGCGGATTCTATCATTCGAAACGGCGCGCTGCACAGAAACACCTGCCCATCTCCTCTCCTCCTCGTGACCGGCGTGGCCACTCAATGGTCGTCTACTCCCCCTCCAAATCAAGAGTGTTTGCACTATCTTCCGTGGCATGGGTTAGTGCATTTGCCAGGCACGTACCCAGGATTTTTTTTCGGGGGGGGGCCCACCACCTCCATCATCATCATCATCATCATCATCATCATCATCATCATCATCATCATCATCATCATCGTCGTCGTCGTCGTCGTCGTCGTCCTCATCATCATCATCATCATCATCACCAGCCTGTTTTATGTGCACTGCAGGACGAACGCCTCTCCCTGCGATCTCCAATTACCTCTGTCCTGCGCGAACTGATTCCAACTAGCGCCCGCAAATTTCCTAATTTCATCGCTCGACCTAGTGTTTTGTCGTGCTCGATTGCGTTTCCCTTCTCTTGGAACCCATTCTGTAACCCTAATTGTCCAATGGTTATCTAACCGGCGCATTACATGACCTGCCCAGCTACATTTTTTCCTCTTGATTTCAATTTGAATATCCTCTATACCCGTTCGCTCTCTGATCCAAACCGCTATCTTTCTCTCTTAACGTTGTGCCTAGCAATCTTCGTTCGATCGCTCTTTGCGCTGTCCTTAACTTGCTCTCAAGTCACTGCCCCATATGTCAGCTCTGGCAAAATGCACTGATTGCACACCTTACTTTTTAATAATAATGGTAAGTTTCCAGTCAGGAGCTGGCAATGTCTGCCGTATGCGATCCAACCTATTTTTATTCTTCTGTGAATTTCCTTCTCATGATCAGGGTTCCCTGTGATTGATTGACCTAGGTAAACGTACTCCTTCACAGTCTCTAGTGGCCGACTGGCGATCCTGATCTCTTGTTCTTTTGCCCGGCTATTTATCATTATCTTCATCTTCTGCATATTAATATTCAACCCCACTCTTACACTCTCTCTGTTAAGGTCTCCAATCATTTGTTGTAACTCGTCTGCATTGTTGTTGAATAGAACAATGTCATCGGCAAACCGAAGGTTGCTGATATATTTGCCGTCGATCTTTATTCCTAAGCCTTCCCAGTTTAATAGCTTGAATTCTTCTAAGCACGCAGTGAATAGCTTTGGAGAAATTGTGTCTCCCTGTCTGACCCCATTCTCTATAGGTATCTCCCCTGCTTTTCTTGTATAGAATTAAGGTAGCTGTAGAACCTCTGTAGATATTCTTCCGCGAAGGACGAGTCAGTAAGACGAGAAACTATTTACAGATTATATTTACAACAACGGTTGCAGCGCTGACCGGTTAGATTCACAACGCGAGCCCAGTTCGTTCTTCCTCCTCTTTTCTGGAGTGATGGCGCCCACGCGCATCGTTCAAACAAACAAATACCACACGCATGTAGCAATACTTTCCAAGCTTTTTACGTAAGCGTTCTGTACTCCTTGATTACGTAGTGCCTCTATCACTGCTGGTATCTCTACTAAATCAAATGCATTTTCGTAATCTATATAAGCCACATAGAGAGGCTTATTGTACTCTGCAGATTTCGCGATAACCTGATTGATGACATGGATGTGATCCATTGTAAAGTATCTCTTCCTGAAGTCACCCTGTTCCCTTGGTTGATAAAATCCAGTGTTGCCCTTATTTTATTGGATATTATTTTGGTAAATATTTTATATAATACTGGGAGCAAGCTAATGGTCCTATAATTTTTCAATTCTTTAACGTCTCCTTTTTTGTGGATTAGTATGTCTGCATTCTTCCAGTTTTCTTGGACCCTTGCAGTCGATAGACACTTCGTATAAAGAGCCGCCAGTTCTCAAAGCATTATGTCTCCTCCATCTTTGATTAAATCGACCGTTATTCCACCTTTTCCTCCTGCTCTTCATCGTTTCATGTCTTGCAGGGCCCTTCTGACCTCATGGCTAGTTATAGGAGAGTTTCACTATCCTGGTCATTACTGTTTCTAAGTGAGGTATCGTGACTCCTCTGGGTGCTGTATACAGGTCAGCTTAGAATATTTCCGCTGCTTTTACTATATCTTCGAGATTGCTGATGATATTATCCTTCTTATCTTTTAGTGCATACATCATGGTTTGTCCTATGCCAGGTTTCTTTTTTACTGATTTCAGGCTGCGTTCATTTTTTACGGCTTCTTCAGTCTTTCTCATGTTATAGTTTCGAATATCAGTTATTTTCGCCTTGTTGATCAGTTTTGACAGTTCCGCGAATTGCGTAACGCTGTGCGGCCACCAGTCCCATACAACCGCGTAGAGCGCAGGACTCTGCGATTCTAGACGTACTGCGCTCACCGCGATAGGTTAGAAAACACCCACATAAGCACAGCAGAGAAGTGGCTACGTGAGGTGGTTCGACCAATAACTGTGGAAGCGTCATTCAAAACAGGTAATTGTTTTCCACTTCTGGCGGCCTTTTCTCTACTTCCTTTTTAAATAAAAAGATGTTGATGCATAAATATTCCCATAAACAACGGTGAACTTTTTTTATTATTCGCTTTTGCTTGCAGTTTGGTTGTTGCCTTGGCTCTCTCCCTTAGTAGATCGCTTAATTTCTCAACTCCTTGCGAATTTTTGTTTACAGTTGCCAATTTAGCACGAAAAGTGCTATACAATTAGGGAAAAACAGACGAGGTAACGGGCGACAGTCATCTTGCGTATGGGTTTAAGGGTTATTGCAGGGTCTCATGATGGACGCTCTTGCACATTATTTTATTTCCCACCTTATCTAACCCATATCACGTGTATATGGTTCCGGGCATCTGCCAGCGTCGCGGCGAGCCGTAACTCGAGGAAATAATGAAGCAAATGGAAAAGTTAAACGCAATTGGCATTTTCTCCGGCCGCAACTCGTTCCATGAGAGTACAGACCAGCTGAGTAACAGCCATATCCCTCTCCTGGTCCCAGGATCTGCCTAAACAGAGAAGGTTGAACTAACAAAAGCAACAGCTATGCGCGTGACGGTTGAATAGATGGTGACAACTGAACGCATCTCGAGTTAATCGCACAGGTGCGGAATCTATGAGAAAACTGTCCTTCACATTACAAGAGATGCCGATAACTACCACCATCTAAAAGGAGTGAAAAAGGCAGCATAATGCTGACCGATGAACAGCTGCCAAGTATCAACATTGATCTGGCGGCACTTTAGGAATGTGTGAGGAGTGGTGGCATGGGTGGGGAGGGGGGGGGGGTATGTCACTTGATTTCGGGGGGAGCCCGGGCCCCCCCGGGCCCCCCCCTGGGTACGTGCCTGGCATTTGCCATATTATTGTTAAGACAGAAGTCAAGAATTTGGGCAGTCTCCGAGTTACCTGTAGCTGACGGTGTAGTAGTCCAATGAATGCTGGGGTAATTAAAGTCACCGAAGAGCATGATACACGCATTACGATACCTCTGGGTTAGTTCAGTTAGGATATTGTTAAGTTTCCCGAGGATTTCAGGATTACGGTTAGGCGGTCTATAGCATACAGCAAGAATATTTAGTAGGGGACCGAAATGGCAGAGTAGCCATATAATTTCAAGGTCACATGATATATTAACTAGGAGACGAGAGAGCTTATTGTGAACGGTGATTAGAACGCCACCCCCCCTTGCAGCGCGCCTGTCCTTTCGAATGATATCAAAGTTAGGTAAGTTATTCAAAATTTCGCCCTGAGAGCTGGCGCTGAAAAGCCACGTTTACGTTAGTACGAGTACATTGCTTGCTGATGCTTATAGAAGATAAGACACTAATGAAGGTTTTAGAATGAAGCTGCGTAAGTTCATAGAGGTAACTGAAAGTGAGAAGGTGGCAGGGGGTGCGGGACTGGGATGACAATGTTACTGACAGCTGTGATGAGACAGCCATGAGTGTTTTTGCGCACTTTGTGAAGATTCATTAAAGAAGAAACGTTGTGACCCGATGTACAGTGTTTTGTATCTTAGTGAACAAGGCATAGACTTGCTTTTTGCAAATGCGTTGAGCTTTTTACCTCGGGAAAAAATCATTGCCAATACTGTAAGTGCATTTTTTATCAGCATAAGAGCGTTAGTAAGCATCGCCGCTTGCGTCTTAAAGGCACAAAATGTGACAATGATCGGGCAATTACTCCAAGGTATATGGCGACCCAAACGACGCACTTCCTATCTTTGTTGAGTCGCGTGTCATGTTCAGGCGGGTGGAGCAAAGTTGGATTATTGTTTCTTGAGGGTATGCATGCAATTCTGATGAAGAATCGGGAATTCCTTAAAATATTAGCTGTTTCACCGGGAACCACTCTCGGCACCGTGAACACGGCTACCTAGATTAGACGAAGGACAGGAACTTTTGGTGCTCTCCGTCTCTACGGCTACAACCATGTGTCACAAGTGTCCACTATGCTTCGACAGATGTCATATGAGTGGCCAGGTTGACGATGACATTATTCTTTTTTTTTTGTAACAAGATGTGCCTTAAAGTCTTTCATTTCTGCAATTACTCTCCACTGAGCGGCCTTTACCTTGTGCAACTCGGCGAGAATAGTCGGATTGTCTGGCCCAGGATTCAACTTGATATTTCTCGCGACTAGCAGCAAGGAGTGCATGACAGCACCTACAATTACAAGCAGCAAACAAACGCTGTGGGCTCGGCAGTTCTAGCTTTCGTAAGTGACCACTGTCATTTGTGTTAGTGCTATTGATCTGATGTATAAGTAGAAAAGACACAGCTTCTTCGTTTTCTTTTTATCCTGCCGTAGCAGGATTTGGATGGATATCTGCAAAGTCACGTTAAGTCACGTTGAACATCAGAATTCTGTAAAGGTTTGGTGTTTCTTGGTCTGCTGGAAGGGGGAACAATGGGTCGTTCTTATTTTCTGAGTATATAAGCTTGCAGAGGTTTCACGAAGTAAAGAGTTTGGAGTTTGAAGTTTGAAGCGAGACATAAATAACTTTGGTCTGGCAATGAAACAATGTTATGGAATTACACGTGCCAAAGCCGCAATCTGACTATGAGGTATGCTGTGACATTGGAATGCCGATTATGAGCATCTAGGATTCTTCACTGTGCACGTCCCCATTGAATTGCGGTCGCCATGGCCGTGATCGACGCTTTGAGGTCAAGCTCAACAGCGCATTTTCACTGTCACTTGGTTACCGCGTCTGGTAGGCCTACACCTAACACTTCTCAAATATCTGCGACAATTTGAACATGTCTGCTTTTGACTTGGTCAAGTTATGATGTTCGCGTTTCGATATCACTGAAGTAAGTGCGCATGGTAAATTAGCAGAGAGTAAAAAAAAACACACACACACACCAATTTCTCACGTGAGACTTTGTGCACTTTGTAGATTTCTGAATAGCTTACTGGAATAATTGGATTTTTGGACGTAAACACTTCTGGCAATGAAACAATGTTTTTCAGTGTAATGCTCTGTTCTCTTCCAGCAGCAGTAGAAGTGACAGGGGTGTGTTATTTCGACCCAGAATGCAGTGAAGATGACAAAAAATTATGTTTGGTGCATAAAGAGCGCCCAAGCGAAGTCTTGTACAAGTGTGGTATGTGTCCTTCCAGCTCAAAGATTATTACAAGTTGTACGCTTACATTCCGAATTCGGGGCAGACGTTGGCCAAAATAAGCCTATGTTTTCTATGGCAACACACAATAAAAAGAAAAAAAAAACGCGAAAGAAATTTTTAGGTCACACCTATTTGACATCTGTCACTGTGAGTGATGCGAATGCTCGAATGTCGAGCAACTCAATAGAAACGGCGGTGTTGCATGCAGTTAAAAGCTTACAGTGCTATCCGTATCAATGTGCAAAGCGCGTTTTTTGCGTCTTTTTTTAGTTCGAACAGTTTAAGAAATGTCCAGGAGACTTGCTTTCTAATTACGTCACTGCAGATGAATTCTCCCCGCAAGCGGGCACCACATTAAAGAACACCACATGAATTCGCGAGCTGACTAAACTAGTCACATTAATCTACTGTCTATTGGCAAACACTGCAGCGGACGTTTACATTGAAAACATTAAGGGACTGGTGGTACAGGTCATGTTCCGTGTTTCTAGTCTTCAAAACTACAATCTGAATGAGAAGAACTGCTGTTAAACTATTAATTTAATTCCCTTGCATTATGCGGGCGCTTCTGCGCAGCGCAATTCGCGATGCAACTCCTGTGCGAAGTAGGAGGGCGTGTAAACAAAGCTGTTGTCGATCTTCCCTCTTTGCACGACCTAATGCCGGCGTGTGTTTGACGTAGCTCCCATTTAAGCGAATATCTTTTCTGAAGCAGAGGCGAAGACGGACTGCTTTCTCGCACGATATATCGCTGTTTCCCTACCGCGCCCATTGGGTATCGTTAGCCCGCTATCGATGGCTCACGGACACACTGCGCTTTCGGACGTCAAGGTGGAGGACTGTGATTTTGTTTTCTAAGCTGTTTGATTTTTCTCCATTAATTCGGTGATTTTTGAACGCGCTCAGAAGTTTCGCGATCGTGAAAGTAGAAAACAAAAATGCCCCCCTCTGGAAGCGATGCGGGCGATTCCAAATGTCGCAGATCGTGCATTTCTGCTGCACCTCCGGCTGATGTTATCAATGGATCAAGTAGCAGCGAGTCCGAGGATGCTGCCTTTTCGTCGAACTTTACCTAAGAGCAAAGACGACAGAAACTAGCCTGGAACATCGGCGGCCGCCGGTCGAAAAGGCCAACTTTAGTGCTTGCAGTTAATGTTTTCTTTAGTGGAATACCTGTTCAATGAAAAATTTTAATTTTTTGCAAGATATTGCACATATAAATGTACATTTTTTAAGTGTTCTACCTTTTGTTTCACTTTTTTTCTTAGTAGATGGAAGCAGGTCACTACAAACTTGGTTCAATTTTATCCCATAATCTTGATTCGGGCAATTCATATCTTCTTGTTGACATAAATCTCGTTATTAAAATATTTATGCCTGAAAAGTACATTGATTCTGTTTCTTTTCTATAAATTGCATGAAATATCCAGTGCTGTAGTTCCTTCAGAAAAAAAAAAAAACTGCGTAATCTACGGTACAGAAGAAATTCATGTGCAGTCACGTATTGGAAGTAAATCACCTAGAAATTGTTTTTCACAAAGGTGCTTGAAGTAAAAATACACACTTTATTTCCCAGCGTTAAGCTGGCTTCTTTTCTGTATTTCATTTTCCTTCCAGCCAAATTACGCTTGATTTCTTCTATTGGGAGCTCAGTTTACCGTAAACAGGGAATACATGCTTCCACAGCTTGAGAATGGAGAGTCCATTGGCTTTATTCAAGAGTAAAACGAGGTTGGTCAAGTACTATGGTGGCGCCCCAGTCGAACAGCCCCCTTGATTAAAAAAAATGAAACACAGGCCAAAATCACCCCACGGCAGGCAAACGCTGCTGCGGTTGCAGGCAAAGGGGATAAATTTAAGTTCAAGGTACGATACGGCAAGTTTCTGCCATTTCTAAAAAACAAACACCACGCAAACTTTTCAAACAGACAACTTACATAGGGTGTGCAGAACGAGAGCCGCTTTAAAGTGCACCTTAGGGTCTAGGCGACGCTACGCAAGCGGCCACGCGTCAAAACAACACTTCTGTGGCGGCCGCGGTAGTGTCCGGCTATGGCATTGTTCAAAATCGCGGATTCGCTCTCGACTGCACAGCCACATTTCAACGGAGGAGAAATAAAATAAAAAGCACTCGTGCACGTAGATGTAGGGGCATGTTAGAGGACACCGCCTTGTCAAAATAATCTCGAATCCACCCATACGGCGTGGCTCATAATGAGATCGTAGTTTTGGCACGTAAAGCCACATAATTCAAGTAAAATTTAATACTTCCGCCCCGATGCTATCTGCAATGTGAGGCTAAGACAATGCTCAACCATCTGAGAGGTCATTAAGTATGGCGCACAACAACGCCTCAAGCAAACACCTCCCCATGCGTGTTCTGTGTACTACGCAGACAAACAGCACTGGTACGCGCAAGATAACATTTATCATCAGCTCACCACCCTCGTGTTGGACTGAAAGTTGAAGAAATGAGACATGTGCCGTCATCATCACCGCTAATTACTGTCAATCAACGCGAACAACACAGAAAGCTTTGCTTACATAGACTCCCACAGTACGTGGGAGCCTCATATTCTGTGTTGTCAAATTTATACAGATAGAGATGAGGGAGTAGTGTACGGAAAATACATGATTTTGTATTGCGAAATATTGCGCTGAAGCTTTCGTTAAACTTTTCTTGCAATGAGTACTACGTACAGCTGCGACGAGTTACAGTCACAGTTCGACACGCAGTCGTCCTTGCCCAGTGAGCCATTCTGCAGTTGTCGGTGCTACTCAGGCCCTTAGAAGACGAAGGTAATATTGCCGAGCGTGATATAGTAGAGACATACAAAATGAAATTTCTAAAATAAGAAACGTGCCATGTCTCATTTATTGCACCACGAAGCTCTATCGTCCTGCAAATATAACTTAATTGTTTCGCA
Source organism: Dermacentor andersoni (assembly GCF_023375885.2). Taxonomy (NCBI): domain Eukaryota; kingdom Metazoa; phylum Arthropoda; class Arachnida; order Ixodida; family Ixodidae; genus Dermacentor; species Dermacentor andersoni. The sequence continues at coordinate 37,759,910 of NC_092824.1, forward strand.
TCTTTACTATTTGCATACTGAGTCACTTGAAGTTTGTGTGAGATCCCTAGTTTCCAGTAATAAGCAACTGGTAATCCATCTCGTGTGTAGTGTCTATCACAAATTACTGGTCTCCGACACCGCTAGCAATACTTCGTGTTTACTTGGTTTGCTATCTTCTTTTTTTCAGTTCATCTAACTGGTACGTTGGATGCACATCTTATGCCTTACAAAAATTTCTAGTAACTTTCAATAAACTTTCTTTAGACAAATGTTACTAGAACCTACCAACAGTCTATTGAATTTCTTTAGACCGTTTTCAAACTTCTTATGTACTTCATACCAGCATCCTATCGACTATTGGCCACCGATATTGAATTGAATCCCTTTTTACAAACTTTCTTTAGACAATGAATGAACATCCTTTAGACACTAAAAGCAGGATTTACTGACCATTTTCATACTTTTTAGAAACATTTTAGTAACTTTCTGTTGACTTTCTGTTGCTCTATGTAGAAACATTTTAGTAACTTTCTGCCGACTTTCTGTTGCTCGATCTAGAAACATTTTAGTAACTTTCTGCCGACTTTCTGTTGCTCGATCTAGAAACATTTTAGTAACTTTCTGCCGACTTTCTGTTGCTCGATCTAGAAACATTTTAGTAACTTTCTGCCGACTTTCTGTTGCTCGATCTAGAAACATTTTAGTAACTTCCTGCCGACTTTCTGTTGCTCGATCTAGAAACATTTTAGTAACTTTCTGGTGACTTTATGTTGCTCGATCTAGAAACATTTTAGTAACTTTCTGTTGCTTGATCTAGAAACATCCTAGCAGCTTTCTATATAGCTCGACCTATAGAAAGGGCCTAGTTTCATTCTACCAACTTTCTGTTGCTCACCCTAGAAACATTCTAGCAACTATTTTAGTATGCTTTAAATGTGCTGGTGACATTTAAGCAAATTTCTCCAGCATTTTTTTGTTATTCTGGTGCGCTGTTCCAGTGTAACCTTCAACATGGGTAGCATATATATATATATATATATATAATATATGTATTTGTCTATGAACAAAACACACCAATCTTTTTGAAAACTAGCATTTATTAAAAAGATTTTAATATCCACGCGCTAGCATAGATGACAATGTGTTTTTTATTTCGCGTGTTGTGGCATCAAAATGACTTGCTGTGTAGCCTAAGGGAAGAGAAAAAGCAAAAAGAGTTAGTTTAGCCTTATATGTCTCAAGCTGTCAGTGTATATAGGCAGGACAGCACAAAGGAGTCATGCACAAGATTTTAAATTCAAATTACAAAATAAAGCAAACATGCTAGTTGACTGCACAGTCACACATACTCAGGATGGCATTCACACGTCTCGGATCCAAGGCCTCTTTTTGGGCGGCACCCTCGTGGGCGTTTGAACGCCGCCCAAAAAGTGACTTGTTCTCCAACTCTTCCGAGCTGAAGAGAACTTTGAGCAGACCCCGGTCAAATCTAGACCCCGAGTTCTTGGCATCTCGCCGCACTCTTGTCAGGGTAGACTCGTTCAGCAGAATGCCTTCCCCGAGGTCCACCTGAAAACGGAAAGCAAACATTAGTTCTGGTTTTTATGCTTTGTAATTAAGCCATTTCTCTTTCCACTGCTATAATATTCGACAAATGATAATCTTATTTAGATGGTCTATTGTAAGTCATGCTATGATACAGTAACATAGGCGACTTTGCAACAAAAGCTGTGCTTTATACTTATAGGTCTCTCAAACACTTCCAGTGAGTCAGGATGCAGTAGAAATGTGATGGCTTCATTCGGCATTCCTGTATCTAGCCTTTCCAGTTCACGTAAAACTTGCGACAATTGCTGCCCCATTTTACTCTTCAGAAGTGAACAGTGTTTCATGTTTTGACTTTATTTTATGTCACACCTCAGCAGCGAAATCCCGCAATTATGTAAGCTTTGCCACCAACTCTTCTTTCGTACTAATTAGCCGTTTTTCATTTGGGACACTCCAACTCTTTGAGCCACATGCATTAAAATAAGAACCCTTGCTTATGTCTTTTGTCTCCCAATCATGCACTGCTGTAGCAGATCGCGCATTGGTCCTTACAGCACCAACATCAGAGGTAGCTCACCATGCTATAGTGGCTTACATGAGTATGGTGTCGGAAGCGTATGCGAGATGGAATGCCAGGCTGAATGTATTTTACAGCCTTTGAAATAATGGTGTTGCACTTGGCTAGGTGCTACCAACTCATCTTTCGTTTTAATTAACCAGTTTTTCGTTTGGGGCACTTCAACTCTTTCAGCCACACACATTAAAACAAGAACTCCTGCTCCTGGCTTAAGCCCATTTGTTCGTATGTCTTCTGCTCTCCCAATCATGCACTGCTGCAGCAGATTGCGCATTGGTCCTTACAGCATCAACATCACAGGCAGCTCACCATGCTAGTGGTTTGGATGAGTAAGGTGTCAGAAGAGTGTGCCATATGGAGCGTCAGGCTGAAATTATCTTACAGCCTTTGAAATAATGGAGTTGAACTTGACTAGGTGATCATCATTCAGGATTATACAAGATTTCTGCAACATATTGCACCGCACCGGTTAGTACCAACAGCGTTTCATCCACATATCAGTGTACTTTTTGCATGTGCAGAATCTACTTACAATCACGTCACAAATGTTCTAGGCTCGTGCAGACTAGCTAGTTCACATGGCACACTCAGGTGGTTGGCAACAGCCAAACTTGCACGTGTGTGTGCAGTACTGCTACGGGCAGATTAGCCTTACAAGTTGGCAATTGGCATGTCATAGAGCACATGCCATTTTCCGACGAGAATGCCTACATACAAAATAGGCCTGTGCGTTGGGTTGTTGAAGCCCAGTTTGACAAGTGCTTTGAGCACAAGGACTCAGCATATGCCTTGAAATACTAAGGAGAAACACTAAAGTATGACAGAACATCATGTTTGTCTCTCCATATATGAAATAAGCAATTTGTACCACACGATGAAGCTTGTGAAACCAAAGGCAACGTAAAGTGTGTGGCGATGCCACGAACTTTGATTGAGGTTAGCCACATACACTGACCTGTTGATCACTATAGGAGGGTTACACTGTCTTCAACGAACCTAGAAAAAACAGGACCCTTCGTTTGGAGAATAAGCAACCAAAACATGTAAAAATGAAGCAGAGCCTGGTATATTACACGCTCTCTTTACCATGGCCATAATGAGGTGTGAAGTTCAGAACAAAGAAGTTTGGTTTCATTTTCTTTAACCAAAGTTTTGCTGCCAAATAAATGAAGAAAATATTTTTGGAGGAATAAATTATATGACTAAGGTGTTTTAATGTTTCCATTTAGTGTCCGTGTTGTGAGGGCGGCCAGGAGCTTCTGAAAGTCGTGTCGCTTGGTTCAGAAATGAAGTAGCTCCATTTTGTATAGAAGCAGAATTAAACGCATCTGCAATCAATGTAATGCAAGTGTTGAAGTAGTACTGCTGCACAGAATATGAACTGTTATATGTAGGAATTGTACAGTTGTGAGAACTGACCTAAAAGAAGCAAAGTAGCCATAAATCAGTTGCAGTACGGATATATGAAGTTTAGGACAACCAGATCTACACTAACTGCCAATAAATGTGGTGACATCACTTAACCTTTACACACAACATTAAAGGCAAACTTGAAAGATCCTTTAAATACTATTTTTGTGAATGATTTTACATTTAACAAAAATTGAAGTGATTCGCACTAGACCTAGCTGCGCGGGCTGCTCGGCTATAGAATATCCATCTTAATAGTGTCTTACAAATAGTCTACTGCACTGTATTTTACAGATAACTTCTGAGCAGGTCCTTAGAACAAATGCTCCATATTGAAGAAAGTCGTGGACAAATTTGTCAAATTCTATATTTTCTGGCTAGTACACTGGAGAGAGAGAAATGAGATGTGAAAGGCAGGGAGATTAACTGGAAGACAGATATTCAGTTTGCTACCCTAGCTACACTGGGGAACGAACAAAGGCAGAGTGAAATTAAATGCACATGGTGCATTACAAATGAAGGCTATGTGTATTTTAAAGGAATGTACCACATCCACACTTGCACTACAATGAAGAGTACAACATGTGAGAGATTGCAGTAGCTGCTCCATGCAGAAGGCTTTCCTAATAATAAAATGAAAAGCAAGGGTTTGTGCATTTTCTTCTAAGAATAGTTCTGATAAGATAAAATGATAGAAAGACAGCTAATATATGCTGTACTTGACTGTAGAAAATATGAAATTGACCCTTTGAGCTTTTGCTATATCTTAATTTCCACGGGTCAATCACGCACACAACAGTCTGCCCCAAGAAATCGCATCAGCTTCTTACTTTTGGTGCTGACACGACGGTGCCAGGCTCAACACTAGCACCACCAATGGCACCACTGGCACCAGTTGTTCGGTCAAGGATGTGCTTCAACCTTCGCACCATTCTTGAGGAATCTGCAAAAAAAGAAAGCAAAACTATGAAAAAGTGATCTGTACCTTGGTTGAAGGTGCGCATGTTGATCTGACTAGGCCGGCCAATTCTTCAAGCGATTCACTTGCTGGTGATGCTGTTCCTAGTGACTACAGCTGCAATGCCCCTTTCTACCTCAACAATTTCTGACACTGGTTATTTACGCAGTAGCACAGAATCACATGGACAAAAGAAAGAAACGGGACACAGTGCTAACTATCAACTGAGTGTTTATTGCACGAGAGCAGATATATATATATCACTGCACAAAAAAGGAAGATACAAGCAAAGAAACCCAGCAATATGAACCCACACAGGCAACTAATGTGACAAAAACAACATTTCTTTCTCCAATAAGGAGACTGATGGGCAACTAACACTATCCCTATTCCTAATCTCTGCAGCTTCTACTATTTCTGTTGTGAGCTGGTCAGGGTGTCTGGCCAGCGATTGAGTGCAATAAAACAGAGGCTTGCATCTGCAGTGTGCGCAATGTCCGGCAAGGTCGCCTGATAGGGTCAGTTTTTCAACGTTGTTCCTGTGCTCACGTAATCAATTGTTGATGCATCTACTTGTGTGTCCCACATACTCTGCCACAGTCCCAACGGGATGCAGTAGACCGCCCCTTCAACACAAGAAACAAATGGTTTCCGGTGGGTCTTGTTGCACCCATGTGGCTTGCCTGTGTCTGTGTTTACACTCGTGCACAAACTAGACAGCTTCGAAGGAGCAGGGAAACCGATATCTACACCGACACATTTCCCGCACTTTTTCAGATTGTCACTAATCTCATGTAGGTAGGGCAAGATGATTACAGTTGAACCCGGCTATATCGAACTCGCAAGAAAACGCCCATCAGTTCGATATAGAGCATAATTCGATATAAGCCTGCTAAATAATTGGATGTCATAAAAGCACATACCATTTATAAAATCACTTTATTGATGGAATTAGCTTAGTTTCGCATGAAATACAGTCGAACCCGACTAGTTGAACAATTTATGGTCGCGGTATAGTTACAGTGAGTATATATAGAAAAAATTGGAGGCTTATCTGCTGCTTAGCTGCTTAACATGCGAAGCATGTTAAGCAGCTGCCTCAGTGTGGATGGGGCTAAGTAACGGAGACGTGGTTTTAGGTTAATCGTCGTACTTTATTCTTTGCAGCCCGACAAACACACTCTTATGGTCCGTAAATGCATGACTCTTGGTTTGCACGTCACTTATTCTGTATTGTCTTTGAGCATTTCTACATTCTGTATTGTCTTTGAGCATTTCGCCGCCGCCGCGTCGCGCGCGATGGCGCGAACCGAAGCGTGGAGGCCTCCGCCGGGCGACGTCCGACGGCGCGATATGAGGCCCCATCTGCAGCCGGTGTGACGTCATCACGTGACGTCATGTCACGTGACCCCACTTCAGGGTCAATGGTGGCCACCACCGGGCGTCGCGCGAAGGCCCGAAACCTACGTTAATATGCTTCGCATAAAAATTACGCTTACATCTAACAAAAATAGCCGCGACTTTTGATATATTGAACGTCAAGCGGCGGAAAAATGCCCCCAGAAGTTTGCTTTCCCTCGCAGTAGCGGGGAAACCCGGTGGCGGCGCTCCATCTAACCGCTCTCCCTACCGTGACCGCGCTGCCTCTGGCAGCCGTCGACACCCCCCTGCAAAAAAATTATCCTGGCCCGCCCGCAGCGCTTGCTCAGACAGCCAATCAGAGGCTCTTGTGCCCTCGTCGTGCAAGATGGCGAAAGTGCGAATTGTGTCATTGCTTTTCTGGTTCATTGTGTTTGCGCCTTGTCCCGCAGTGTTGCCGTGATGAAGCGGCAAAATTTGCCTTTCGTCGTGAAGCTCGAAATCGTAAATCGGGTCGAATGTGATGAGAAGTCGGATGTCCCCGCAGCGTGCAAGGTTCCGAGGAGTACCCTCAGCACGATTGGGGGTAAAGCGGCCAAACTCGCGACCCGGTGCTCATGGCGCCCGATGCGTACGCATGGCCAGGTACAAGTGGTTCTTCACTTGTACTGGGTTTCCCCACCACCACAAGGGAAAGCCAGCTTCTGGGGCCATTTTTCCGCCGCTTGACGTTCGATATATCAAGAGTCGCTGCTATTTTTGTTCGATGTAAGTGGAATTTTTTCTATATATACTCATTGTAACTGTACCTTGTCCAGAAATTGTTCGATATATAGAATAATTCTACATAAACGGGTTTGATACAGTCGGGTCCGACTGTGCTTTCTGTTTTACTTGTGTCACCTGGTCAGTGGCATTGCGAATTTCGTTCTTTTCTTTATTATGCTGCCTGCCACGGTGGTCAATACATGCAACGGGTAACCTGCATCTAACAGATATGAGACTTTGTACTGAAAACTTCTCTGAACCAAGGGCAGGCTGGACTTCAAAGAGGTGTTTTTGAAGCACAAATTGATAATACCTCACTTCACTAGCTTTGAATGAGGTGAGTATGCAAGTACGAGGTTTTTGCCTCTAGGCTCGTAAAGCCAACAAGAGGCAAAAAACCCATCCTTGCATACTCATCAGCTCATTCAAAGCTAGTGAAGTGAGGTATTGTCAACTTGTTCTTCAAAAGCGCCCTTTTGAAGTCCAGCCCACACTTGGTTAGGAGAAGTTTTCAGTACATAGTCTCACATCTGTAAGATGCAGGTTACCGTTGCATGTATTGACCACCGTGGCAGGCAGCCTTCTAAAGAACGAAATTTGCAATGCCACTGACCAGGTGACAGAAGTAAAAAAGAAAGTAATCGTCTTGCCTCTTCCTACATGAGACTAGTGACAATCTGGAAAAGATTGGGAACTGTGTCAGCGTAGATATCAGTTTTCCTGCTCCTTCGAAGCTGTCTGTTTATGCAGAAGGGTAAACTCGGATACATGCAAGCCACGTGGGTGCAACAAGACCCACCGAAAACCATTTGTTTCTTGTGTTGAAGGGGTGGTTTACTGCATCCCGTTGGACTGTGGCAAAGAGTTGTGGGACAGACAAGTAGATGCATCAATGAGCGATTACGTGAGCAGAGGAACGTTGAAAATCTAGCCCTATCAGGCCACCTTGCCGGACATTGCGCACGCTGTAGATGCAAGCCTCTGTTGAATTGCATTTTATCGCTGGCCAGACACCCTGACCAGCTCACTAGAGAAATAGTAGAAGCTGCAGAGATTAGGAATAGGAATTGTGTTAGTTGCCCATCAGTCTCCTAAGTGGAGAAAGAAATGTTTTTGTCACATTAGCTGCCTGTGTGTCTTCATCTTGCTGGGTTGATTTGTTTGTGTCTTCCTTCTCCCTTCCTTTTTTGTGCAGTGATATATATATATATATATATATATATATATATATATATATATATATATATATATATATATCTGCTATTGCGCAATGAACGCTCAGTTGATAGCACTGTGTCCAGTTTTTTTTATTTCGTCCATGTGTTTCTGCACTACTGTGTAGATAATGTCATACCAACTAGTCCACCTGTCTGTCCTGACAGCACCTTTTTCATAATAGCCTTCATTTCTATAGAATGCGTAGTGTCGTGCCATTCGCAAATTTCAAGTTTTCTAACACTGCAGGTAATGGTAATGTAAACTCAAAGTTCAAAAATACAAAAGGTTACAGCTCCATCATACTTTCTACACACTTTACAGACTTCTACATTGCCAGACAATTGGAAAGTGGTTATGGTGGTTCCGCTACATAAATCTGGCAATGCGCATCATCCTCTCAACTTAAGGTCAATATCTTTAAACAGGACAGCCTGCAAACTTCTCAAACGCATTTATTGAAACCTGCTACATTTCTTAATTTATTTCCTTCTTCCTTGCTCGGATTTATTGGCAGCATTTGCAGTGAGCAGAAATTTTGTTTTGATTCTGTGGAAGCCATGTAATGTCACAAACATTGTTGCCTAAAATGAAAAGCAACTCCACTACAGCTCACACCCTAGCATCAAATCTGCGGGATACATTGCGATGGACGATTAGTCACCAGCTGGCTTATACTGGCGATAATGCAACTGCCTTCCTTGTGGTTGGGAATAGCATGTCTACTGAGGTGAATACATGCATGCTTGTTGATGACTACAAAACTATATCTACACACAAAGTTAACAAGGTTGAGCACAATTAATACAAGCAATAATTTACCCCAAGACGATTCTATCGCAATGGCAAAATAAATGTGGCAAGCAGACTCTGAGTGTCGAAAAATAATCTGTGCATTTCTAGCAAGCAGCATCACGTTAAAATGTAATTCACCTTTACTTCGATAAACACTGGACATCTTTTTACAACATTCATTATTCTTCAAAAATTGCCTGTTGGAAATACCACAAGTCTAGCTCTTCAACTGGATTACAGACAATGCTGGGCATGTTTTCGAAAGAACAGGCACAGTTCTAAATACAATGCAGGAGGGGGCCTTCATCCCTTAGTGATTTTTGTTGTGCTCTTGATGGTGGCCCCTTACAATTACTTTAGAGAAGACTGCAGCACTTTTACAGCAATGTTACCTCAACATTTAAAAAAAGTGTGCACTTACCAAGGCAGTCCTGAGCTTGCTGAAGCTGTGCTTTTGTTTTCCGCAGCTCAGTTTCCAGCCGCTCTACAGTGGCCTGCAGTTCTAATATGACCTTGGCCTGGTCATCCTGAAAGTGTAGAGTGTGTAAAAAACCAGTGGCATGAAATGCAAACAGCACTTTGTGGCTTCAGGCACTATCATAAAATTCTAAGCAAGTGCTCCCCCCCTTTACTTTCGAGCGATTTGAAATGGTCACTAACATCCGAGCAAGCACTCCTCCCTTTCTTCAGCCAGTCCACCACTTCATGCATTTTCGCTGGACTGCTTAGCTGCAGTTTTTTTTCTGAACTTTTTACGAAATTGCATATTAAATTACATAAATTGACGCAATTTACTAAGAAACAAATTTATTGTTTAGCTGCATTTCTGCCGAGGCCCGATAGTTCACAATAGCCAAGTATCTGTGTAACCATAGCCTTCATCAGTCGCCATTTTGGTCAAACGGGCGAAGTTTTCGAATTCAAATGAAGCGCGAGACACATGGTGCGATTTTGCATGCAATCCGTTGTACGATGGGTTGGAGTCCGACTTGCAGCATTTGACAATATCGGACACGTGACACGCATGAGCGAGCGGAGCATAGCTCTGTGCAAAACCAGTGCCCCTGCATGGACGCTTTGAACGACTTCGCAAATAAAGTGAAAATGAATGTGTCTGCACAGCTTTCTCATCTTAAACAAAAGATGCCACTATAAACGTGACTTGTGAAAGCCACATCTGCAGTGTCAGATCCGTCCACAGCCGCCAATGACAAACAGCCGGCAGGTCTAACTCACTGGGCCGTCGAATTGGAGACCTGTGGCGCTTGTGACAGGACTGCATGCAGCTTGTAATAAAGCGCCATGTTGGTCAGCCCGTGTGCACAATCATGCTGCTCACACTGTCCGTATCTGAATTTTACTATCTCGTCCCCTGCACGCTATTCATTGCTACTTAAATTGCAATACATTTGATTTTGTCGATGCCTATGGAAGCGAACCAGCAAGCCAGGCTAGCCTGCGATCGCTAGGAGAAGACAGTATAGGCCTAGCCCACTAGATCTGGGACTGACAGCTCTTCAATTTCAGTCCGCGACCAAGCAAGGCCACAACGCCCCCTCGCACAAACTTTCTTGGGATATCTTTCCCGAGGGGGGGGGGGGGGGGGCGCTTGCTCGGAATTTTACGTATGTAAAATGTATTCACCATGAACCACATTTTGAAATCTGTCAGCATGCCAAAAATTTTAAATAAGGGCTTGCTTAGAACTTGGCTTTGGTTTCTCCCATCACTATACATCACACAATAAAGAGCAGGTGTTCCAATGAATACATAATTTCTTTGCATTGAATAAGCTATAGTTTGTTTCACAGCCATTCAAACAGCAGCACATACAGAAGTGCCAGAGAGAGCAATAAATGTTAAGCAAAGCCAGAACTTCCGCAGTCCCTCAGTTATCCACCATTACAAATCATATCGGCCACTTAGTAGGTGCCGCTCTTCAATGAAAAAAAAGTCAGTTAAAATTTCACCGCTCTGTGCAGAATAAAACAATTTTGTCTGAATGTATATTGCCACCCGCGCCACGCAGGACATTTGTTGCAGCGACACTAAATGGCCACTCGCCTCATCCGCGACACTTTTCGGAGGCGGCAATATGGTGCGGCGATACACTGCTTCAATTGTAATCACATCAACATTGAAATTCATTGCAAAGGTGACGCAGACATCTTTAGTTGTGCCACAATTTTCATGTACATAAATACCCAAGAAAACGGTAGATTGGGTGGTAGCCAGCGTAGCGCAATTAGTGGAGCAGTGCACCAAACATGAAAAGGTTGCGAGTTAGGTCCCCAGCAGCAGCAAGCAATCTTTCCTCCATTTCATTAATCTGAAATACCATCATTAAACAAATGAAAATGAACAGTTCATTTTCCCTATGCTTCTCTTGGCATCGGTGTCCCTTCTACTTCCTAAGTTTACTGCGCCCATCTATCCTAAATTCCTCTCTGGTTTTTTTATTAATAGGTTACATGCTTGGACAGGGTTATTATTAACTTGTTAACATAAGACTGTAGATGCCATAATGCAATAAAATGAAGCCAGCCAACTCTTACGACATATACATGCGCTAGTAATGAGATGTGAATGTGTTTGAATGGCTGCAAAGTGCTCATATATCTTTTGCAATTTCTCACTGCAAAAACATCCAGAGCAGGCAAAAAGTAAAACTAATGCAGAGAAGTAATACACACACTCACTAACTCTGATATACAGCAAAGACTAGTATGCAGCATTGAATCAGGCAGCACCCTCTTTCCTTCAGTCGACACTCTGTCAACTAGTCTTCTGCACCAAACAATGTGCAGTACCAGGAAAAGTTGAAATGCTTTGCTCGCTAACATAGAGCTGTTCTAATTTAGCAATGCATCTCATAGCCTCCAATGTACAGTACAGAGCTAGTGTGATGAAGATGAACCTAATGTGTTTTGCCACACATTTCTTGGAGATATTTCTTAAAAGTAGTGCTTGTCTGAATTTATACCACTTGCATATTTGGGTTCTGGCCTGGTTTATTTTGAGAAGAACAGCATGCCTTAACATTTGCAAGCTAATGGTCTCTGAAACAGACTCCTTTAAATATTTGGGTGTAACCATCAACAATCGTCTAACCTGGTCGCAACACATTGATTATGTTTGTGCGTCTGCTCGACGTAAACTCGGCCTACCGAGACACAAGCTGAAACATTCTCCTCCATCCGTGAAACAATTGGCATTCAACAGACTCGTAAGGTCGCGATTAGGATATGCTTCCGTCGTCTGGGACCCATTCATGAAAAAAAAATATTAAGAAACTGGAAAACAAACAGGCTTGCCGTCCGCTACATATATAATTGTTATGGACGTCATGACGCCCCCTCTCAATTGATTAGTGAAAATAATATTACCACCCTAGAATCCCAAAGAAAGGTAGCACGCCCAACATTGCTTTTCCGCCTTTGGAAAAGGGAAATACAACTTGGTCATTCACCCTGTCTCCGGCCGCTACCAGCTAGAGCAACCAGAAATTATCACTCCGACAAGATAACCCCTATTTTCGCGAGTACAAATTGCTTTAAATATTCCTTCTTTCCTAGAACAATAAATGATTGGAACTCTCTGCCAGCCGATGTATTCCTGTGCAATAACATATTACATGCCATTGAAAAACTGCACTTCAAATAAACGTGTGACCGCATGAGTACTTTCATGCGTGTTAGCATGAAAAAATAAACTGTGTAAACTGGTACTGTAAATATTTCTCTCCTTTCAATTCAATCCCTTGCACTGTATGCTTGCTGAATGTTTTTTATGTATTTATATCATCCTTCAATGTACCTCATATGATTCAATGTATTTCATGTTTCATATGCACTTCTTTTCTTTGAACGTATTTAATTGCATTACTGTATGAACGAATTCCCTCCTGCCTGGGTCACAAGTTGGCCTGCAGTATTCTGTAAATAAACTTTAAAAAATATTGTGCTTGCGGCTGAACTGCCGTAGCTGCACTTCAAGCTAAATCATACATAGATTGCATATAACTTACGCTGCAAACTACAAATAATTGTCCTTCTACAACAATGCAAAGACAGCTTTCTTGAGGAATAACTAAATCGCTATGGCAGCGCGGACTGTCTAAGTGAGATATTTGGTACAGCCTGTGACAACGGGCAGCATGTGGCCACCCTATGCGGACACGTCTCATGCCTGGAGGCGCGTTCTTACGAAAATATATTTCATGTCGCAGATGCAAACAGATCACACGCGCACCTTCGTGGTGGCCAATAACTGCACCGATATTTTTACTAGTCTTTCGCCACCGTGGTCGCAACAAGGCGGGCTCTAAAGTTTGCCCTAAAACCAAAGTACTGCCTGCACCACAGCGAAATGCATTCATGCACGTTGAAACACGAAGAAAAATCTCGACAAAGAATGCGGCCACTGCAGGATTAGTGCCTTTTTGACATATATAGCCTACGTCTTGCTCGCTTTAGCAGTTGCAGTACTTACCGACGGCCAAGATTTTGGCTGGTGCTGCCGGCTTTGTCGGATTCCACTTCACATGGACGAAATCACCCTGGAGCCGCTTCAAGGTGCTGGTTGGGTCGCGCATCAGCTCCAGTCCTATACTTGTGTCCGAAATAGACGTTATGGGATACACGTCCCACTTCTCTTCTTCTTCCCACAAGACTAGAATGTGCTTCATGACTGCACAGCACATTGACTAGAATGGAACTGCGGTGAAATGTACTCCAACTGCAGTCCCCACTCGAACACACCAAAGCAAATATGGCGCTTTCGGCACACTCCAATCGGATTGGATTGAATCGGATTTAATATAACATTGAGCACTTCCGCTAAATATAGCTAAACTACGGTAACGTCACTTTTCTTCTAATGGCAATACTATTCGCAAAACAACGCTTGAAAGGGACCATTAATTGCAGATATAATATTATGTTGAGAATAAAATATTGGAAACTGCCCGAATTCAACACGGTTTTCCGACTATTGGTGGGTAATCTTGGCACTGGCTTGGTTAAACGACGGTGGTTATTACGCTAGGCTGCGCCGTAAGCCAGCATAAGCCTAAGCCAGCAAAGGGGGACAAAGGTGACATAAATATAACAGGTCAGTGGTTTACAGGGTGGTTATGCAGATTATAAAGGACAGACTGCAGGCATGGGTAGAGAACGAGGGGATATTTGGAGAGCTACAAAATGGGTTTCGGAAGCATAAGAGGCTAGAAGACAATATGTTCTCACTAACACAGTGCATTGAAATAGCTGAAAAGGAACACAGAGCCCTATGGCTGGCTTTTTGGGAGATCAAGGGAGCCTGTTACAGTGTACTTCAAGAGGGCTTGTGGGGCATTCTGGAAACTTTAGGAGTGCAAGATGGAGTAACCAATTTCTTAAAAGATATCTATAAATGTAACCGGGTGATTATACAATGGGAAAAGTAGGTTTCGGAGCCTGTAATGATTCGGCGGGGGCTTTATGTTTATGTTTATGCTGTACCTACATGGTTTAGAGGCCAAGATACAGCAAAGCGGACTCGCCTTCAACCTATCAATTTTCAAACAAGGAAAATTGATTGAACAGTCATTACTAGGACTGAAGTTCGCGGATGATATTGTATTAATGGCTGACAATGCAGAAGATCTGCAGGGATTGATGGGCATGTGTGGTACAGAAGGAGACAGGTTAGGCTTGAAGTTTAGCAAAGAAAAATCAGCAGTCATGATTTTTAATGATAACATTTGCGGCGAGCTTAAGATACAGGAGGCCACGCTGGAGATAGTTGATAAATACAAGCACCTTGGGGTGTGGATAAATAATGACATTGAGTATCTGACAGAGTACAAAAAATATCTAACGACTAAAGGTAACAGAAGTACAGCGATTAAGAAGAGTAGGGCACTGTGAAACTACAATAGGTACGAGGTAGTGCGAGGGATATGGAAGGGGGTAATGATTCCAGGCCTGACTTTTGCCAATGCAGTTTTATGTATGAGAGCACGAGACCCGGCAGCAGTTGGAAACTAGGCAACATGGTGTGGGTATGCTCGCTTTGGGAGCACATGGCAAGACACCAAATCTTGGGATGCAGGGGGATCTGAAATGGTCTTTCGAGGGCAGAGAGGCTAGTAGCAAGGTAGCATTTGAGGAGCGATTGAGAAAAATGGGGAAAATGCGGTGGGCTAGGAAGGTTTTCAGTTACTTATACACGAGGAATGTTGACACAAGGTGGAGGAAGCGAACTAGAAAATTGACAAGCAAATACTTGGGGAGCAGTTGGGGGACAGGTAGGGAATCATTCGTCAAGAAAAAAGGTTAAGGAGACAGAGAGGGGTATGTGGAAAACAAAGATGCAAACCAAATCAGCTTTAGAGACATACAGGACGTTTAAGCAAGAAATAGCCAAAGAAAATATTTACGACAACTCTAAGGGAAGCTCATTGTTCTTTGAAGCTAGGACAGGTGTACTGCGGACTAAAACGTACTGAGCCAGATACCAGGAGATAGATTTGTTGTGCGGGGCACTTCACCCTGCAGTTGAATGTAACGGGGAACTATTCAATGCTTTGGGTTTTAAAGACAGTGAAAGTAAAATAGACTTTGAAAAGGTAGAAATAACTAAACGGAGGCTATCTGATTGGTGGATAATATCAACGCAAAAGTAAAGGAGTAAATAGGCATGCTTGCTTATGGTACCATTCATATAGTACCATTCGGCATATAGTACCATTCAAGACTAGGTGGCGCGCGCCGCCACTCGATTCAAAGGGTTGAGCCTCAATCATCCGTCCACCCATCCATCCAGCCAGATTACAGCCGCGCCATGCATAGCCTTGTGTCAGTCCGCATTGTTAGCGTTGTCTTGGTGTGTATTGGCATTATCACCTCCAGAAATGCCGCGCAGAAAAAGATATAAGAAATATCTTTATGATTGCGCTTGCGAGGTCCCAGTCCGAACCAAATGTAGGAGGAAAACTTTGGACAACGCAAGCGGTGCTGGCAGTGGTACGTCCGCTTGGGAAAGCGACGAGGACTCGCGAAGTGCCCACGAACGGCGTTCAGAAAATACGTGCTGCGATCGAGATTCGTCGCCACCAAGCAGCCCACTTGCCGATTCGAACTGCCACGATGAAAGCTTCAGTAACGTTGGCGAAAATCCTTTTGTGTCCTCAAGCGACGGGAACCAAAATTCTGCTGACACGCACCAGGACGACTGCTCGTCGACAGATGACGAAGAAAGCACCAAGGGAATCGAGGACGCCGAACAGACGAGAAATGAGCTTGTCAGTATTAATGTTATTTTGTTTATTACTATACGGTCTCATCAGTGCGGTACTTCATATACGGAGATTTTGTTTAGCTTTTGCTTTTAAGGTTAGGGAAATTTTTAGGGTTAGGGAACAAAAAAACACGTTGACCTTGATTTAACCATTTCAGTTTCCAGGTTCGTAGCCTATTCGTAAAAGTCAATTCGTGTGTGCAGGTATATTAATGATAAAGAGGTGCCCTTAACAACCTTTTAATTACTGATCCCTGATGCCTTCGAGCACGTTGAAGCCCCTTGCCGGTGTAGTCAGCTGCACTATAAAATATATGGAAAAGCTCGTGCATTCCGCAGAGGTGACCATCCTGTGTTCGATTTCCTTCGTTGACCTTCCAACTTCTGCAAAGCTTTCATTTCACGAAACGTTTGTGAATTCCCTTTCCAGCAGTAGTAAGATACTTTGCTCTGAATGACAAATTTTGTCCAACTCTTGTAGGTCTGTGTCAATTTGGAGAGTCCATACAGCATTTGTGTAGTAGCGTTTTTGTTACTTTAATACCTCTATGACATGAGAACATTGGAACAAGGATGAATGTGGTTGGACGACTATTGCAGTGGGCATATATATCTATGGTTTGTCATGTTCAGTAGACTGTTGAACTTCTTATACTGCTGTCAGCTGTGTATTGCTCAAAGAGTCGCAAGTGCAGCAACATTGAAAGTGCTTATGTTGAAAAAGGTAGTTCTGTGAGCACTTTGTTGCTCAAAGAAAAATATCCTTTCGACTTGAACGATCCTCATAAGCCTAGCTAAACAAAGTACGTGCAGTCCTTTAGTTGATTCTTTATAGGCAGTTTGCCGTAGCATCATACCAGCTGTCATGTTTAGATGTCCCTTGAGTATGGTATGGCTGCGGCTTTATTTAGTGCAATTCATTTGTGCAACTGTAGTGAAAACTGTCAGAAATGTGCCATAACGATGATCACGTCATTGGACGTCAACAATCTGTCGCACATTTGCCCAGTAATTACTATTGATAGTGTTGCCATTAATTTTACAATTATTGAAAAGCTAGTTGATGATGTAAACATACTGCTCCTGTACTTTCTCTTTGCCCAGGATGTCCTGCTGTACCCTGAATCAAAGCTGTCATGGGGGCAATCTCTGATAATGGTAATGGCCCACAGCCTGCGGCACCATTCATCTAAGGAAGCCACAGAAAGCCTCTTGAAGGTCATTGATGCCCACATGCCTCAAGGTGTTCCATTCCCAAAAACAAAGCACCTATCTTTTAAAAACTTCTCCTCGGCACTTCATTGTCAACGTAGCACACATATTTAATGCACTGACTGTGGTGAATACCTTGCACAACTGCCTTGTGCAAGTGTGAATGTAACGTGTCCTCAGTGTACATCAGTTCACAGCATCTCTGCACTTTTAGACGTAGGTTCCTTTTTTCTTACTCTCGACCTTGATGCCCAAGTCAAGGACATACTTTTAAGCGGCAAGTTATTGCAGAACCGAAGAGGTGCATCTTATAATGTCAAGGACATCACTGAGAGCACAGCCTATAACACTTTGCCTATCACCGACAAAGACATATCATTAACATGGAACACAGATGGTGTGCCATTGTTCCAGTCATCTGGACATAGTGTATGGCCCCTGCTGTTGCAGGTGAATGAGCTACCCTTCAAAGAAAGAGTGCGCAAGCTTTTGCTTTTTGGCTTATGGTTTGGAAACGGCAAGCCACACATGAATGCCTTTCTTAAGCCATTTGTGGAAACGATGAACCGCCTCTCCTCTGAGGGCATCTCCTGGACAAGCGAGTCTGGAATGACAGAAACATGTCGTGTTTATCCGGGCCCTTGCACTCTTGACACTGTGGCGCGCTGCATGGTCATGAATATGACACAATTTAATGGGTCTCATGGCTGTGCGTGGTGCGAGCAAAGTGGTCAGGTTGTCCAAAGAGGACGAGGCCATGCTCGCATTTACCCAATTCAAGAGCCTGCACCAAAGCAGAGGACGCAAAAGAGCTTTGCTAGGCATATTGATGAGGCACACAGGAGCGGGGAGCCGTCTTGTGGCATCAAAGGTGCGAATGTACTGTTTTTCATGGCATTCATACAGTTTCCAAGCACATTTGTTGTAGATTATATGCATGCTGTCTGCAATGGATTTGTTCGCACCACAGCCTTTATGTGGTTCAGCCACAAGAGGCAGAACGAATTTAGTCTTGGATCGCACCTGCAAGAGATCAGTGCCAGGTTGAGCCAACTGACTCCTGTGTGGGAGACAACAAGACTGCCGCGGTCACTCCTGGAAATGAAGTACTGGAAGGCATCTGAGTGGAAAGATTGCCTTCTTTTTTTCTCTCCAGTGGTATTGAAGGGTTTTTTACCCAGCAGATACTATAAGAACTGGATGAAGTTTGTTGCATCATGCACTTTTGCTTGCAGTCATCCATTCCTATGGATAAGATTATGAAAGTTAAGCGGCTCATGGTGAAGTTTCTGAAGGACTATCAGGAACTCTATGGCCAAGAGAGCATGACCTACAATGCTCATATCCTTGTCCATATGGTGGACCATGTTGATCAGTGGGGGCCACTGTGGGGCTTCTCTGCCTTTCCTTTGAGTCAATGAATGGGAGGCCTGGTAAATGGCACCAGGTATGCCCATATGCAGATTATTGAGAAGTTTGCTATATTAAGATCTCTTCAACAAGTTGTGCCTATGAATAATGCATGGAAGAGCGAGTACTTTCAATCTTTTGTCAAGTCCCTACTTAAGGGTTACAGCCTTCGAAAGAGTTGTGTGCAAAAAGACACGGTGGCATTGTATGGAAAGGGAAGCACAGAAGGAGGCCTCATGACCTACAAGAAGGCAACAATTGGTGCATTTACATACTGTGTGAGCTCAATGGACAAGTCGCGAAGAAAAAAAAATTCTTATGTTGTCACAAGTGCTGGCTTGTTTGGTCAAGTAATGAATATTATCTCGAATAGTGATGTGAATTCTGGTTCCAAAGTGCATTTCAAAATAAAAAAACTGCGTGTTGTGGACACTTTTCTTTCTTGCATAGGTGGTTGCCAGTCTGTCAATTTCGTGACTGTTTGTGAAACTGATGAACATGTTATGGTTGATGCTTTGAAAGTGCAAAAGTGCATGTTTCTGGGTCACTCAGGTAAAATGATCTTGTCTGGTATTAATGAAGAGTATGTACTAGAGTCTAATTGAATATGGGAATGTATTTGGAAGTGTTTCTAATTTTTTTTTTACTGTTTTGCACCTTTGTGCCTTTGTCATCGGCCCTGACATGCTACTCCTAGGGCGTTTGTTATGTTCACAATGGTACAGAATTCCCTTTCGTTATTATAGAATTAGCTTCAGATTATATTACAGCACATATTACAAGTCATATTGACCGTAGCTCCATGGTGCACCGCTTTAGCTTTCCTGTATTACTTGATTGCAGTTTTAAAGTATCCAGTGGGTGCTTTTATTATTGACACATGACATATTTGTGCATGTCAAGGTCTACAATGTCATCTTACCCAATGCACTGGGCATCTTGTGTAGGCAGTGTTTGTCAATGTTAATATAGCATTTTATGCCCACAAAAAAATATTACTACTTTGGATAGTTTTCAATAGTAAAAAATTTGCCTTAGCTTCTCCTAGCAAATAATGCAGTTGGGGTTTTAATCAGAACACAATCGTGCAAATTATCATAAAGCATTGATCAGAACCAGCTTGAAAAACCCAGTCTCTGTAACCATATTGTGCAATCCACAGCATGCCTGATGTAATGTCACCCGTCCCCAAACGCTACTATGCCAACCTCAACTGCCAATCTTAAAACATGCATGTGAAGTGCATGGGTGCCTTTTGTAAGCACGTGGAACAATTCTAGGTAATTCCCTCAATGTACAGAGCAGAAGTGCGTGAAGAGAACAGTGAGGACTGACATTCCCTGGAGATTGTGCCGAAGTGAAATGGTGCCGGGGATTATGAACCTAAACATAACATAATATAATATAACAGCAGCTGTTATATTCGATGCCTATGCATAATTCGCTGCTTGGCAATTCACAGAGTTCGTATTCATAAGCACCCTTTCAGATGTGCACCGTGCTCGAAAGCCGCACCCGCCGTGGTTGCTCAGTGGCTATGGTGTTGGGCTGCTGAGCACGAGGTCGCGGGATCGAATCCCGGCCACGGCGGCCGCATTTCGATGGGGGCGAAATGCGAAAACACCCGTGTGCTTAGATTTAGGTGCACGTTAAAGAACCCCAGGTGATCAAAATTTCCGGAGTCCTCCACTACGGCGTGCCTCATAATCAGAAAGTGGTTTTGGCACGTAAAACCCCAAATATTATTATTATTATTCGAAAGCCGCAACAGGAGACCTTAAATCAGACATATACTCACATAATTTCAATTATTTAGCAAAAACTGTTCAGTGTTAGGGTTAACCCCATGAGACCGATATTGTGCGCAACGGCTTCGAGCGACAAAACAGGCCATCGATTGCGAAGATCGCTCGGTTTCGAAAATCTAGAATTCGTCGCTCATCGCGCGAAAGTCCTATTATAGACTAGCCAATGGCGCAAAGCCGCAGCGGGATGTACATCACTCAAATACTACCGATTGTCGCACGGAATGAGCAATTTGTATTTTTTATACGAGCAAGGAAAAGAAACCTACTGCAAGACCTTCAGAAATATTTTATGCTGCTTTTTACATTAAACTACATCAACTTAAGATGCTAAAGAATGCGTCACCCTAGTTTCAACACATATTTGCTGCCTTCATACCGGCAACACCTGCGAGACGTCGCTCAAATTCGTCCTTTGCACGGAACATGATTTGTAGGCGACGAGCGTACGCAACAGCCATCTCCATCGCATCGCTTGTCGCTGTCGAGCTCAAGACCGCTTATATGGGGTTTATACCTTATTCAGCATAAAACATGAATTTCTCGTGCTTTTTCAGTAAGTTCAAGATAACGCTTCCAACTGACTTCTTGCAGCATGCAGCTGAATGCCATTGGCAAAGTTTCTAACTAGCACTGGCACTGCATGTAACTTCAATGGCCGCAGATTACTCACAGGCGAAAGACTGTGAAGCACGCGGCTTATTTATAACGAAAGCATACCGCCAGTAAGTGAGTGAGTGAGTAAAGACTTCGTTTAAGAACAAGGTATTGACGGATGACCTTGTTGTTAGGCAGCCACGAGCCCCTGGGCCCGGGCGGCTTCTTCAGCTCTCTCGATGACCTTGGCTTGCAGGTCAGGGTTGGAGCTGAGCAACACGGCCTCCCACTGCTCAGTATTATTTATTTCGTGATTTGTGTGATTTTCGGCTGGGCACGACCGCATAATATGGAATAGATCCGCTTTTTGCTTACAATGCTTACATGTATTAGGGTATTGGTCCGGGTAGTAGTAGTGATAGGCTACGGGGTTGGGGTAGGTGTTCGTCTGAAGTCGTCTCCCAGCTACTTCTTGTCGCTTGTTAAACAATTTGTGTGCTGGCGGGTACACTGCCCTGGCTAACCTGTAGTGCTGAGTTATTTCCTGGTAATTGACCATGCGATCCCTCTCTGATCCTAGTGTGAGCCGTTCGGGTGCTCGGTTGGCGAGTCCTCGAGCGGCGGTGTGGGCGGCATCGTTGCCGGGTAGGGAGGGGTGTGCTGGTGCCCAAATGATCTGAATTGGTCGTGGGTGTTGGTTGGTGTCTAGTATGTGTTTTACGGGAGTCGAGACCCGACCTTTCGCAAATTGCGTACTGCTGCTCTGGAAACGCCAATAATGTAATGACAATGTGTGGAGGCTATTGCCAGAGCGATAGCCGCCTCTTCCGCTGTTTCGGAGCTTCTGGTGCGAACTGAACCACCAGCGCGTATTTGACCTGAGGAGTCCACCACTGCAAGGGACATACAGTTGCCGTATTATGTATTCTGCTTCGTCGACATAGACTACGTCTTTGAAGACGTGGAATTTCTGATGGAGGGCTTTGGACCGCTCGGCCCTTCTTTCCTTGTGGAATTTGGGGTGCATGTTTTGAGGGAGTGGATGAATTTTGAGATGGTGCCTCTGATCGTGAGGAATGTCTACTTTAATGCTTTGCATCGACTCGTAGTTGATGCCGAGATTCTCGAGGATGTTTCACCCGGCGGCACTCTGAGCTAGCCTTTCGTATTGAGATATAAGGTGCGCTTCTACAAGTTCATCGAGGGTGTTGTGCACACCTAGGGCTAGCAATTTAACGTTGGCCGTTCTTATAGGTAGCCCAAGAGCCTGTTTATAGGCCCTCCGGATAATTCCCTCTATTTTCTCTCTCTCAGCCGCTTTGAGGCAGAGGTACGGGGTGATGTAGGTGATGCGGCTGAGAACGAAGGCTTGTACCAACCTTATGAGGTTGGCTTCTTTCATGCCAGAGTGTCGGTTGGCAATTCTTGAAATGAGTCGCATCATCTGCTGAACGCATGCTTCCAGTTTATGAATTGTGTTGCCGTTGCGCCCGTGAACTTGCATGAAGAGGCCTAGTACACGGATGGTGGTCACCACCGGGATCACGCCTCCTGCGGCTTGCACAGTGCTTTCTGGGGGTGGCGCAGTGTCGGATTTGCGGTTTGTAGGGGCTCTGAGTAGGAAGAGTTCTGATTTTTGCGGGGAGCAGGCGAGGCCTTTGTCGGTAACGTACTTTTCAACCATGTCTACAGCTTGTTGCAGCATGGTTTCTATATCTCCATCGCTACCTTTAACCACCCACAGGGTGATGTCATCGGCATACAGACTGTGGTGTAGATCTGGAATCCGATTAAGTTGTTCCAGTAATCGGATCATCGCTAAATTAAAGAGGAAGGGGGATAAGACTGATCCAGTAAATGACGCCTTCTGTTATGTGATTCCTTATTTCAACAGCGTTCCGTACACAGTAGACTGCCAAGCTGAATAAATTAGAACACACAAAACGTACGATAAGCGCGCTCCGTATAGGCTTGGAATCATGGGCTGGTGAACAAACCATTATAAGCGTCCTCTCACTTCACGTCTAATTGAACATACCACGATTCTGGGAGCGTTTGGAATTTTCGAAGCTCTTACAGATAGCGGCAAGTGATAAAATCATATGCAGTTATCACGACGACTGCCTTTTTCGATTGACACCGAGAGACACAGCGCGCTTACCTAGTCCGTTGTCAATCGCGTCGGCTAAGTGCCGCGCTGTGCTGAGCACAAATAGTAGCACAAGTAATGGCCAATAGCATGCAGAAGTGGAAATTGCATGTAGGGATGGTACTACAGCATTGTTTTTCTTTTCATTGTTAATCTCTACAGTAATGTGCTTTACATTGTGGAGAGAAGATAGTTGCACATAAGTGCTTTGTTGTTATCTTGTAGGAGTCTCTCACATTTTTTTTTTACTTACGCTTTTTATAGCAATCTGACCGCCACACTTTATGGTAGCTTTGTGCTACCACATCCACAAGTGCAAGTGGTTGTCGACCCTGGCTATAAGATAAAATTGAGATTCCTCGAAGTTTAAGCTTCATAGTGGTGAGAAAATGTCTTTCTGGTCTGAGGATTGAAGCCAAAAGCACCATCTTTGTGTTGAGCTGCTCTACAATCCAAGCCAACCGGGTGCCTAGGCAGTAGCACCATGTTGCAGTATTGATCAACTGCTTATAGGAAAGCAAAATTGATGATGGTGCTCTGCTAAAATATGCCCGGATGATATGGGAAACACTTTTTGCTAAGCTTGTTCTTATTGCCAAAACAATGCCTCCATTCCTGATAACCACTGCGCATATACAAACAAAAGTGATACCATTGCACTACGTCTCAGTTGTATGCACAGCATGTCAGGGCAGATAATCTGGTACAGTCATGTGCAAGTGAATCTGTACCTGAAACGGCAAAAAAAAATTTCACAATAAAATGTTTGCTTGCAAAAAGGTGCTGCCTTATATTGCAGATTCTTGTTAAGTTGGACTTATTATAAAACAAATCTTTTTATGCGCAATATTGTTTTTATCTTGAATGTATGATGTGCAAGTTGGCTTGAGGCTTTGTATGCTGCATAACTGTACTTGCCTGTTCATGTGCAAGCTGGTGTGTGGTGATGATTTCTAAAATGGAACCTGATTGGTGTATGTATTCCTTATGGTGCGGCTTTTCCTTTCAGTAGAACTTCTATGCACTTTGACTTGTTCACATGTTTGTGTAAAGCTTTTGACACACCATAGCTAGGTCACTGCGTCATTGAAGGGCTTCAAGGATGGTGGGATGCATAGAAAATGGCATTACTGATCAGCAGCAATATTTCAGACTTTTTGTTTGGCAGAAAAGAAGAATATGCTGACCTTGATTGCTTTATTTGGCAGCTGGCAAATTTTATTGTTCTCAGTAAGTGTTCGAGAGCCTCTATATTTTGCAAATGAAGACTGCCAGAGGTTTGCCTTTTGCGAGAAAGTATACAATGTGTGCAGGTACTGCTCCACCATCACATTCCCATGTGAACTTTCTGCAAATTCGGCTACTTATTCCATGCTTGGTCTGGTACAGACCATTGTTTTGTTTGGAGAAGTTTCTTTTTATGTGCCTCAAACTCAGGGTTCTTACAAGAGTATATACACATTCTGAATATTTGTACCTTTGTTTCTGTATTTGCACATTGTCACATGATATGTGATTGAATGCTTAAGTGCATTAGTATATGAGTAGGCGTTGCAACAATGTGGAACGCTTGTACTATATGTTCTTTTGTGATGAATAAATGATACTGCTTGGACTGTACCATTCCTTAAGCAATAGTTTTCTTGGACATACATTTGTGAGCACATGAATTCTTTGGTTATCAACACCAGTTTTTCTCTGGGAAAGGAGGGTTTGTTTGGTTTGGTCATGAGACATCAAATTCCTTTCTTGTGTGACATTCATTTTTCGGCACGTGCACATACAGGATCAACATCCTTTAATATTAGCTGATATATGCCTCACAACAGAGGAAAAGTTATCATGGCAGTCATGGTCTTGCTGCAGCATCAGAAATCACGTTTCGGTCAACTTGTGCACGTTATATGCAGATATATGTGGAGATCTCCTTACAAGGGACTATTACCTCCAAGGATGTCAAATTATTAACTTGTCCAATTATTTTTTGTACCTTTGGGGCATACAACAGAAAATAGAGGGGTAGTATAATCAAATATACGATCATGAAAGGCAGAATGCATGATGGGATACAACTCCCACAAACAACATTGCACTGCAACTGGTAAGTAAGCTAGTACGGAAAAAACTCTAGTAGCTGAACACACGTGCGTGCAAAAAAATGGTACTGCATCTTGGAATAAGTTAGCAAGCGACCTGTAAAAACAGTTTGTGTATGTTTAGGTGACTAACGAGACAGGAGGGTAGCTCCAGCCATGTGGTGCATTTTGCAACAAAACTGCATTTATGTGACCGTGTTGTGACAAGGAATGCGGTGAGATGAAAGGAGTCGATTTGGTCCAGTATGAATTGAACGTATTTGGGAGTGCATGATAAGTACCTACTTATGGGCTCTCTTCTTTCAGTGTGAGATTTGTTCAATGAAATGGCTTGTATACGGACTATGGATCTAAACAAGTTTAAAGTTGCTTCTTGGTGATTATTTAGTGTTAGTGATAAACTTCTCATGCCTTTTCTTTTCTGCTGTTTACGTAATCTTGTGCTATCCTGTGTTGCTGTTATATGGTCATTATGATCGCTCTGCAGAAAACGCATAAAGGCTGTAATGCTCACTTTTATTACGTGGTGATGAATAATTGTCTGTACTGAAGCAAGTGCAGGCAACCAGCTGATTTACGGTGCCCCAATTACTCTGCTCTGCTAACTCTGAGGAAAAACGCATTGCAATGGCCACTATAACTGTGGCTTTCCATACCACATGTTAAGCTTTAAGCTAGTCAGCCCATGTACACAGTGATACACCTTGCAGTCATGTATGCAATTTCTGATGGTTCCCACAGCAAGTGCTTAGCATGAGTGCTCATGTGTAGCAGTATGCTTGCATAACACAAGGGAGATAGAAGCATGGCTTTTCCACGAAATAATTTCCTTATTGGAGGGGGATGGTTTTGGAGAAATTGATTGTTTGGATCAGAGAGCAAACGGGTATAGACGATATTCTAATAGACATTAATAGAAAAAAGTGGCGCTGGGCAGGTCATGTGATGCGCAGGTTAGATAACGGTTGGACCATTAGGGTGACAGAATGGATACCAAGAGAAGGGAAGTGCAGTAGAGGACGGTAGAAGACTAGGTGGCGCGACGAAATTAGGAAATTTAGAGGCGCTACATCGCAGGGAGAGGCCTTCGTCCTGCAGTGGACATAAAACAGCCTGCTGCTGCTGATCATGATGATTATCTTTGCAGGCCCTAGGTTCACTGCCCCATAGAGATTCCAAAATTATATCCCAGGACATTTCTTTGGTTTATTAAAATAGTATTTCTATAATTGAAGTGGTGCTATCTTGAATAACCTGGAACTAATTAATGCAAATGAATTATTGTTTCCCTAACCACTGTTAAGCATTATATATAGTGTTCAAATCATTAAAGGATGAGTATTATAATTAGAACGATAATCAGTATATAATTAGGACATGCATGCACCACTGCAAGATAACTGTGAATTAATGAAAAATCAATCATCGTGATTCTGCTTTAAATTGCCAATTAGCAGGTTTGACTTGATCACCTCATTAGTTCGTACAACAAGGATTTCTTTGCCTTTTGCTTTACAGCAGTAACTATTCTGTCTCGTCACTTTCTTTTAAACTGCAGGAAGAAATTATCACTAAGGCGCTCTGGTATATTCATAGTCATTATTCTATTCCTGATCTGTCATGTTGAACTGCTTCTTTGTTTTACATATGAATGAGCATGTGCACATCAAACAAAAGTAAAAACTGTCAACCAACAATCTTTAAACTTTCTTTAAACCAACTTTTTTCAAACGAAAGTAAGAACAGAGCCTACCAACTTTTCTAAAACTTTCTTGTAACAAACTTTCTTCAAACAAAAGTAAAAACACAGCCTAACAACTTTTTTAAAACTTTCTTTTAACAAACTTTCTTCAAACAAAAGTAAAAACAGAGCCTACTAACTTTTTAAAAACTTTATTTTAACAAACTTTCTTCAAACGAAAGTAAATACAAAGCCTATCAACTTCCTTTAAACTTTCTTTTTACAAACTTTCTTCAAACGAAAGTAAATACGAAGCCTACCAACTTCCTTTAAACATTCTTTTAACAAACTTTCTTCAAGCGAAAGTCAATACAAAGCCTACCAACTTCCTTTAAACTTTCTTTTAACAAACTTTCTTCAAACGAAAGTCAATACAAATCCCACCAACTTTCTTGTAACAAGCGTTAATAGGAAGTAAAAGTACATAGGATGTTAATAAAGTTGATAGAAAGTTGGAAAGAAGTCTAAAGAAAGTATGTATGCATTTTTGTATGGGATTCCTGTATTTCTTTACTTCTTGGAGCGCAAGTATGTGCTTAGTGGCTTATATTCATTTGTGGTGTTTACCGTCCCAGTAATTTAGTTGGTTCAGCTAACTGTCGTAGTGGAGGGATCCGGTTTAACTTTGACCGAAAACAAGGCTCATGAACGTTCCTGCATTTCACTACGTCTGAGTGCGACAGCTGCGGTAGGGAATCGATCCCCCGACCTTGTGCTCAGCAGCACCACGTGACCAAGCTTTGCCAGTCAAGTTGTTTTTTGTACCTTTAAGACGATACCATTCCAAGCATTTGTGGCTGAAATATTACCGTTCGGTAAACAGCAACATCGGGTAAGAAAAATAGATCAATATAAGAAAACTCACACTGGTTGCATAGTTCACGCTACAATAAATTTAAAGGTACCTGAATGGTGAATAGGCTGGTATGTCAGTGGAAGTGAATAAAAACTACTTTCCTTAGGTAGCGAACAGAGACTTGTCAGTAGAGAAACCTTAGCGTGCAGGCCCCCAGCCTTCAATCTACGAGGTATCGAAGTAGCTGCCTGAAACAGATTGGAACGTGGCACCGCTTTTGCCGGGGACAGTGCCGCAGACTCGTGGAACAAGCATCCAGTAGCGCAAAGGTG
This sequence comes from Dermacentor andersoni, assembly GCF_023375885.2. Taxonomy (NCBI): domain Eukaryota; kingdom Metazoa; phylum Arthropoda; class Arachnida; order Ixodida; family Ixodidae; genus Dermacentor; species Dermacentor andersoni. Next base: position 37,787,941 of record NC_092824.1, read on the forward strand.
AGTTATAGCTCAGAAGTTAGGAAAACGATAACTAGCAGATTTAGTGGCACTTGCACAAAACTTATTTTGATGGTTGAATCGGAAAAAACAGAAAAAGTGTGAAGTGTATAGCAACAAGCGTCTGGAATTACCTCGCTTTCATGGCCCAGAGCAGCTTGTTTTCGTTCCGAACCGCAAATACAACACCTGTGTTCAAGCACTCTCTTCTGGGTGCAGCCAGTCATACACAGGTCACCACCCACCAGGACGACAGCCAATGAAGAAGCACATACTACACTATCACAGACTGGATATCGAACCGGCGACCGCCCCCCCCCCCCCCCCCCCCTAAATTAGAGCGGGCGCAAAGGCGGAGAGAGGGTCTGGCCGTGGAAACGAGGATCTTTCTTTACTCCCAACCTGTGTTTTCCGCTGTTTCTCAGTAGAGGGCAGCCAGCAGTTTGTGGCGGCTTTCTTCCGGAAAATGTCCACGAGTCCTTCGCGTCGTCTGGTCCACTCCTGGAGTGACAACGGTTGCTTCCTTTCGTCGCGCTTTTTTCTCCGACCCAGGGAGCCCGTTACGGGAAATGCAATAGGCCCCAGCATCGCGTGGGAATTGTCCTCCGACTAACTTCCGAGCGGGGTTCTCGTACTGTACTCTTGCGCGCGACGAACAGCATGTTGCTTACGGTAGTCACAACAATGCTCCAATGCAAGCTTGCTTCGTCAGAACAGTAGTAGTATCCATTCATTATTTATATTAAGAAAAATTGGGAAGTGGGAAACTAAGGGAGATCAGTCCTGGCCACCCTGTAACTGTCTGGCTAGATTTGCTGACACCTGAACGGCGGCCGGCAATGAGGGTGGGCTTCAGCTAGGTGGGCGGAAAGGGACCAGGTAATAGGTAGACTGTGATGAATGGAACTATTAACATAAAGTGCAATACGGCAAATATAAATAAACTAATCTATAACACAATACCTCAATTAAGTAAATAAAACAGAACTAAATAAATGCCGCTACACCAAAAACAAAAACACTACAATTGGCTTGAGTTGAAATTGCGGCGGAGTATTTCTTAACCCAGAGCCATACATTGACACTGTTAAAGATGTTATTGGTTGAAAGGAAGCTTCTAGGTTAGTTCACAAAGCAGACTGATATTCACCGCACGAATGACTGCTTCAAAGAACGTATGTCGTAAGCATTCAAGACATGAGAGGGGGAAAGAAATAGAGAACTGTGCCAAACAACATGCTTGATGATTATCTAACTCGAAGTGAAGCATATTTCCAGTGCATGGGGCGCAGAGGAAGAACGACCTCACGTTCTCGCGGGGGAACACTCACTCCCGGACCGGCTCACGCACGGGACGCGGCACACTGGCAACATTCGATAGGGACCGGAGCTGGTCACAGACGCTACACACCGCACCCGATTTGTCTTCGACAAAGGTGGTCTTGCACGTACACGTCAGCGTCCCTCAAGTAAAGGCGGAACCACATGGCGCAATTTCAGGCTCGATTGACGCGCGGATGCTGGGACGCACGCGTCATTTTGACGCGTGGCCAGCATGATCCGTCACGAAATCGCGCCGCCGCGTGCTGCTGCTCGGAGTAGAAAAAAAAAAAAAAAAACGCGTCGTGCGGCGCGTCCGCCAATCAGAGTTCAGGCAAGTCAAGTGACATTTGGTCACATGGCATTTTGGTTTTTGGTCTTGCCACCAGATGGCCCTGCTCTCTGCGCATCTCGACGGAACCTCTCTGGCGCATTTTTTTTTCTCGGCAGAACTGGCGCGTGCGTCGACGAAAGCACGTGCAACCGTGATTTCGCTTGCGCATCGTGTTCACCTAAAATGAGCAAAGCAACCTTCAACGAGGTTGTAATAACTGAAATGGAAAAGTGTCGCGTCCTGTGGGACGTACGCGACCGCAATTACAAGAACAACATCAAACGTGACCAGGCTTGGCGAGCTATTGGCCTCGAGCTCCACCACTGGAAAAGCTGGCGCCACCGTCCGCGTGACGTGCCAGGAGGGATCACGTGGACGTAGCGGCCGCGTCGGCTGCTTCGGGAGCGCCGAAGCGAGCTGAAAACGAGTTTAAATTCTTTCGTACGCTGCGATCCTCATTTAGTGGCGAAATTATCCCGCTTCGACTGTCTCCTTTACAACGCTTGAAAGCACTACAATAGGTAGTGGCTGCCTTTGAAGGCGCGCAACATGGTAGGCTACTGCTCGGTGCCACAGGGCCGGACGCACGTAACGGAGGTCGGTGTCAGCCTTATTCACACGTAGCTGCAGGACAAGAAGCTGCGTGAAGCTTGGCTCGCGAAACATAAAACCGGCAAACAGTCATCGGCTACAACTCGGGTGTGCAGCTAGCACAGACGCGAGGAAGATTTCTGCTACGGCGCCCGGTCTGCGATGTTCTGAAAACGCGCACTGAGACGCTCGCCCGAGTCCGCTGCCCGACTAATGTCATGACGGTTTTGTCTATGAACTTGTCGATGCTATAGATACTGGCAAGTTCAGTGGAGTGGAAAGGCAGCGGTAAGAAGCACATTTAAAAAAAGCATGGCATATGGTCATGTTTGTGTTAGGAATTAATGTACTGGATTACAAAAAAGGAGCAACGGGAAATTGCACGCTGAGAACACTGATAAACGTACACTGCGACGCAACTCGAGAAATAATATTGAAAGGTCACAGAATTTAGAAGAAAAAAAGATTGAATCGTCGCGACGGCACATCACAGTCCCCGTAGGCGTCGAAGTCTCTACACTGAAATTATTTTTGAACAGCTGTGATGGCGCCCACGCAACAATGGTTGCTTTTATACTGTCAAATGCTCATATTCTGCAGCCTAAAGCTCATGGCGCGGTGCGAAAACGCGCGCGCGGAGAAAGCGAAACAGTGCGCGGACAAGCATGCAGACGCGCAGTCGGTTGCTGCGAATCTGCTCGATCACTGCATTGAGGCTTCGTTCTATTACGCTCCATTTAGTTATACAAACACTATAAGAACATATTTCACATAGTTTGCTCTCAGCGTTTACCTACCTTTCACGCAAGAAGCCGGTTCGGGAGACTCCATCGCGGCGACCGCGCGCAGTGGCGTTCACTGTACGTATTCGGTAAAGAGATAGCGTCTGTAAACGATTGTGTGCTTTCAGTTTGCCCAAGATTATTATTTAGACAGTAAAAAACTTCTCTCGTTTCGAAAGTACTTACAGATATGTCCGGGAGAGCTCGCGCGTGGTGTTTTCGGTGAGCGCTGACAGCAAAACCTATGAGGAGCACGCCACGTGATCCCTCATACTACGCCAGCGAGGCGCTTCCGATAGATGGTGACTCCGTAACTCCTCGCCGCCAATAGCAGATACCCTCAGCGGAGATGGTATAGCAGATGCCCTCAGCATCCCCCTTAATAGTAGCAATCGCCTCTTGGTAGTAAGCGGCCGACACTCTATTTTCTATGTGAAGTTGTAAAGAAACAGCGGCCTCTCAGCATGCGGAAGGTACATAGTCGCAGTTTTGCACACAATCTTGCTGCTTGAAATTAAGCTTGATAAATACACTTCGGACAAAAATGTCGCTGTATAATTACACTAAGATTATTTTTATTGTAGTGTTCTGTAAGTTTAAGGGCATATTATATATGCGGTAACAGAGACAATTCATGTCGTTGGGAGCATTGAGTTTCCTACAAAAATTACTAGAGGGAACTCTGGCGCTAGTGTCTACGGGAGCTGCAATGGGAGCGCTTGTCCCAGCATGGGAATTATGGGAAGTACATAGATTTGCCTAAACTTCGTCTTTTTGGCTTCAAACGGCTTTGTGACTTTGTAAACTCGTCATTTTCAACAGTGTATTGCGAAATAAATAATTAAATAAACATCATTAAAATTGCTCGACGGCTGGATTCGAACACAGGGATTCTAGCACAGAAGCCTGATATTGAAACCATTAAGCCACGGAGGCATGTATCGACAAGCGAACGAAACGCCCTTATGAATTTATCGCGGGCATACCAGTGCCTAGAGACGCTTGGCGCGTTTCGACTTGGCCACCTGGACAAGCTCAATCGTTGCAATTAATAGCAATTGTACGCGTTCCCGGCGTCTTCTGCACTTCGAAGAATATAGACTGCGCTGAAATATACGAAAATAAGATTTATATAGCGTAATATACAAAGCCACAAGAACGTTTGAATCCACAAGCACGAAGATGAGACAAATTTATGTACTTCCCATCATTCCCATGGAAGGACAACGACTGCAGCGTGTGGGTGCAGTGCTCCCTTTTTTTCGTGTGGGTGCTTGGGCGTCGGCGGCTACGCGGGCGTTTGCCGCGAGTCACGTTTTTCGTTCGCGAAAAACGCGCCATGCGGTTCCAGCTTTAACGGCCCTCCAATCGGTGCTGCTTGGTCTCGGCGGTAATACTTAAGAAATGGCTGTGGCTTAGCTAAGGTTAAGCCCAGGATGCGAAGCATACTAGCCTTTATTTTAGTTGTTGAACCACTGTTTAGCCTGGTGAACTGCTGTTGCTTGGCTATATTTGGTTCGGCTAGACGAAGAAACAACTCATGCGTTACTCTGCTTCGCCTTCAAGAGTGGAACGCGACAGCGTTCCCGTCGACCCGCCAAGGGGTGTAACCCCCGTATTCAGAAATGCAACTTAAGTTGGAGCCCATGCTTGACTTGATGTAAGTGGCGCCTATCATGACCGCGCCGAAAGAAACGCAGTGAGCGTCTTTGGGCATGTTAACGCCAGGCGTCATCTAAATCAAGTCAAGCATGGGTTTCGACTTGAGTTGCATTTCTGAATACGGGGGTAAGACAATGGGCTACGGCGCAGCGACTACGCGCCCCGCATTGGACGCGGTGAGCGTCGAGCAACGCAGCGTTCGGTGCGGCAACGAAATGTGCGCCTGAGCAAGCGACGCACGCCTGAGCCTTAGAAACAGCTAGTTTCTAAGGCAACACCGCATTCACTAGAGGCGCTTTTGTACCGCTTCGAAGCATCGTACTCGTGGCTCAGTGGTAGCGTCTCCGTCTCACACTCCGGAGACCATGGTTCGATTCCCACCCAGCCCATCTTGCAACAGTTGAGCCAAAGCCACCTAGAAAAAGCGCAGCTGCTTATATACCGCCGCGACGCCGCGAGCGACGGCGCGAGTTGGAGCCCCGTTTCTCTCTGTCGTGACGTCACGGTGTCACGTGGTATTAAAGGCGACTCCGCCGCGCCTGAGGAGCTGGGTTGAGCTCTAGTAATATGCTTCGCATAAAAATCTCGATCAGTCTCGGTAATCAGTCTCAATTCTTCTGATTCTTCTAAGTCTAATTCTTCACAAAATAAAGTTGCTGCTGCAAAGACAGGCGCCGTCGAGGCCTTAAGTTGGAACCGCATGGCGCGTTTTCCGCGAGCGAACAACCTGACGCGCGGCGAACGCCCGCGTCATGCTGAGAGGCCGCTGCTTGTTTACAACTTCAGATAGAAAATAGAGTGTGCGCCGCTTACTACCGAGCAGAAGAGGCGATTGCTACTATTAAGGGGGATGCTGAGGGCATCTGCTATACCGTGTATGCTGAGGGTATCTCCTATAGCTCGCCAAGCCTGGTCACGTTTGATGTTGTTCTTGTAATTGCTACGCTTCTTCACTTCAGTTATTAGCGCCTCGTTGAAGGTTGGTTTGTCCATTTTAGGTGAACACGATGCGCGAACCAACACGCACGCGCCAGTTCTGCCGAGAAAAAAAAATTGCGCCAAGGAGGTTCCTTCTACATGCGCAGAGAGCAGGGCCATCTGGCGGCAAAACCAAAAGCCAAAATGCCATGTGACCAAATGCCACGTGACTTACCTGAACTCTGATTGGCGGACGCGCAGCCCGAAGCGTTTTTTTTTTCTACTCCGAGCAGCCGCACGCAGAGGCGCGATTTCGTGACGGGTCATGCTGGGCACGCGCTAAATGACGCCCGCGTCCCACCGTCCTCGCCTAACTCGCGCCTGGAATTGCGCCATAGGTTCCGCCTTTAATGAATTCTTTCAACGCGTCGCGTGCGTGTGGTTGATAGCCGTATGTTCGCGGCCACTGACACCTAGTCGTTTTATTGAGTACATGTTCGCAGCCCTTCTGCTCGAGTGTTTATGCAGTTCTTCATTTTGTAAAGCGTCATGCCTGGGTACCAGGCAAACACTGTTTAGAAAAGTGTACCGCAAAAATTAGGACCACCAAAGCTAGCAAAGCCTGTTTCATCAGAGTTTCGCCACTTACCTGGATCAAAACACTCGCCGGTGCGGCACCCCGCATGGCACACGCTGACACCTTGGAGTGTCACCTGGGGGATGCTTTGATATAATACAAGGCTAGACACGGACAAGGCTAGACACAGCCGAAAGCACGTAGTTACGTTGCAACAACTTCCAGACTTGACTGGACTCCTATTTAGATCGTGGGCAGCGCTGTGACACGGCCTCTAGACCCGTCGCCGTTTAATAGTCAAAGCTTAGTAACGACACGCTACGAAGTTCTCTAATTGCAAAGGCATGTCGAAACCTCTTAAGAAAAGACGAAGACTTGCTGCTCGTCAACAGCACGTTCACTTTGCAATCTCCATCGTGATCTCATGTACCAACATGGCACCGGACGATAGACGGCTCTGGGATCCCCAGATGGCGGCAACCTCCACAAATTGGTGTATTGCCCAAGTTTCTTCTTTCTTTGTTTATGCTTCTTTTTTGTGTGCACGTGATTCCGTTCCTTGCGTTTCATTTGATCTTACTCTCTTGATTTGCTTTCAATCTTTTTCATGCGTTTGTAGCGGGATTATAACTGAAATAAAACCACCACCGAATCCCATGGCTTGCATTCTTCCACTGGGAAATCGTGAGCGGTGCCTGTTTTGCTAACAAGGCAGCCTGCAATTATCCCTATGCGTAGAAACTGCACGCTTCCTTATCGCACATGAGGAACGTAATAAGAAACATGACCCTCTTCATGCTACGTATGTAACCCAGTGAGATTCATTGCAATCCATATGCATAACTCCGTCGTTGATAACGGTACCGCGCTGAGTGAGAGCGCTTTTTTGTTTCGACAACGCCGAGAGCTGCAGTGTCGCGTTTCTCCCTAGCTCTATCCGCGCACAGAGGAGCCATCTGTTGCAGTGGAAGCGCGCCGCGCTCTTTAGTCCCTCCAGTCGTGCGACGTCGATGGCGAGCCATGAGAGGACGAAAACCCTGGCAGTTTATTTAATAAGCTGTTCGGTTTCCAGTGGCGCGAATCAGCTGCAGTCGGTTTGGCTCGAAAGCCCAGCAAACACATCACCCACGGTTTGCTCTATCTCGTTGGGTGCTGGAACTAGGACACTGTCAAATGAACGTATGTGATATCATACTTAATTTTGAAAGCGAAACTAAAAGATCAACAGGTTATATTACAAGTTGTTGCTTTGCTCACCATCACAAAATTGATATTAGACAATATTCTGTAGTATAGTTGGAACATTGATATTAACGATTAGTATTCGTAAAAGACCTCATTCTTCATTTACCGAGTTGTCAATAAGCGTTCTTTTTTTTTTAACTCAATTCATGGCTGATCCTACGTAGCATGTTGAAGTATACTAAGTGGCAGCAAACAAAACCAAACCAAACGGCCGGTCAGTGAGCATTGCAAAAGAGAGAAGGTGACGTTCTGTACTCAGCTATAGAGAGAGAGAAAAAAACTTTATTGCTCAATTAATCGGAGTTATGGCAGGTCTGGGTGGGGCCCTCAGTCCAGGGCTCCACTGGCTCTTGCGGCTCGCTGAGCTTGGTCCAGGAGGGCCAACTGGCTCCCCTGATCCTCGCTTGCGAGTAGTGCCTTCCACTGCCGTACGAAGTCTGTGACGCTTAGAAAAGGTGAATTGACGTTGCTTGGCCGAGCCGTACATTCCCACGTTATGTGGGCCAGCGTGGGTTTTGCGCCGCACCACGGGCAGGTGTCGGCGTAATGTGTCGGGTGCTTCTTGTGTAAGAGGTTTAGGTGTGGGTATGAGTTTGTTTGTATGCGACGCCACTCTTGGGCTTGTTTTCTATTTAGTTTGCAGTGCGGAGGGCCGTAGGTCCGTCTCTCCCTCCTCTGATTCTCTAATATGTCGCGCACTGCGGACAGTGGTTCCTCTAGGGTTCTGGCCGCTGCTCGGTCGTTGCTTCCTCGAGCTATGCGGTCTGCCCTTTCGTTCCCGTCGAGTCCGTTGTGCGCGGGGCACCATGTAATGCCGTGGTCCAGGTCCAGTCGTGAGCCGAGTATTCTTTGGGCGCTACGCGGTAGCATTCCCCGCATGAAGAGTCGACACGCTGCCTGCGAGTCTGTAAGAACATGAGCCGACTGACCCTTAAAGTCGGCGTCTCGTATCGCCAGAGCTATTGCCGCTGCCTCTGCTGTGCATACCGAGGTAGTCTTAACCGTAGCGGTTATCGTGGTAACTCTATTGGTTGCGGCGATCGCGTAGAAGTCCCTGCGAGTGGTTGCACTCGCGTCCGTGTAGTAGACGGCCGGATCCTTGCTGAATCGATTCTGCAGAGTCCTCGTCCTGGCCTGTCTGCGGCCTGCGTGGTACCTGGCACTCATATTTCTTGGTATAGGTGAGACATGAACGTGCTCGCTCAAATCTCGTGACAACAAGTCTGTTTCGTCTCCGCAGAACAAGGGTCGAGCGTTGTATCCCAGTCTTTGGAGAATAGAGCGGCCCTGGGGCGTAGAGCTCACCCTTTCTCTTTGCGATATCAGAACTGCAGAGGCATGTTCTTCATATTTGTTGTAAATACCCAACAGCTCCAGGCGCTCCGTGCTGACTGTGTTCGGAAGTCCCAGAGCAGATTTGTATGCCGTTGTGATAAGGGTGTCCACCTTCTTCATTTCAGTTTGGTTAAGTTTTTGAAACGGCAAGCCGTAAGTAATGCGGCTAATCGCAAATGCTTGCACTAGCCTAATAGTTTCTTCTTCCGTGAGTCCGTTGCGGCTGCGTCCAACTCGCCATATCATACGTGCCACACTCTTAACGGTTGGTGTTAAGCTCCGAATTGTGGCATCGACGTTGCCATTCTCTTGGATAAGCAGGCCAAGCACTCTCATTTGGGCGACTTCACGAATGGCCTTGCCGTCGAGATGTAAGTCTATCCTCGGTGTGGTAGTTTTCTTATGACGCTTGCTGCGTACGCACATGAACTCTGATTTTTCGGGTGCGCACGTCATACCCGCGTGCTTGGTGAAGTTCACTACCTTGTCTATGGCCTCCTGTAATAGGTCTTGTTTTTCTCCGTAGGAACCCCGGTGTGCCCGCAACGTTATGTCATCGGCATAGATCGTACATCCGAGGTCCCGTGCTTGCTCGAGTTCTAGGGCCAGTCGCCTCATCCCGACATTGAAAAGAAGAGGTGACAAGATTGAGCCCTGTGGAGTTCCTCGGTTGGGCATCGCGAAGACGTCAGAGCGCGTACTGCCCAACCCAATAGTTGCCTTCCTGTCGCGGAGGAAGGTAAGGACGTACCGAAACACCCTGCTTCCGCAACCTATGTCTTCCAGACCTTCGAGGATTGCTTCGTGAGAGATCGTGTCAAACGCTTTTTTGACATCGAGCGCCACAACTATCCTGGCTTCTTTGCTTCGTGGCGGGTCCAAAACTTCGTCGCGAAGAATAAGAAAGGCGTCCTGTGCCGAGACGTGTGGCCTAAAGCCAAGCATAGAGTGGGGAAAAAGTTCATTCCGCTCGATGTAGTTGCTCAGTCGTGTTTGGATCACCTTCTCAAAAAGCTTCCCTGCACACGACGTGAGCGATATTAGTCTCAAGTTTTGCAGATCTCTGGGTTTAGCCAGTTTCGGCATGAGTATGATGGTAGCCTCTTTCCACTCTTCTGGCAGTTCCCCGTCGTCGGACCATACATTATCGTTGAAATAGGTCGCAAGCTGCCGCAGTGATTCCTGACTCAGGTTGCGCAGCATCGCATTTGTAATGTGGTCCGGACCCGGTGCGGTGTTCTTACGGAAAGATTGTGTGGCTGCATAGAGCTCTGCCGTTGTTATGGGTGCGTCCAGCTCCGCGTTGACTGGTCCCTCATAGTTGTATTGCACAGATGTTGTGTCCTGTACTCCTATGTAGACGCTCTTAAGGTCCTCAATGAGGGCATCGGCCGTGCCATCGTATTCATTTTCAATTAATTTCAGTGTTCTGTTTGTGGTGGTCCGTGTTCCTGTCGGATCTATCATACTGCGCAGAATAGCCCATGTTCGCTTTGTGCTAAGCGTTCCTTTGAGTGCATCACAAAACTGAAGGAAATTGGTGTCTTGCAGCTGCTGCGCGTACTCACTGGCTTCCTGCGCAAGTCTGGCTATCCTGATCCTGAGTTTTCTGTTGTGTCTCTGTCTCTTCCAACGCTTGGTCAGACTTCTCCGCGCTTCCCACAGGTGTAGTAGATGCCTGTCTACTGCCGGTGTTTCGACTGTTGTCGATATTTCCCGTGTAGTGCTTCTGTGTATTCTCCTGATGAATTCCGTCCATTCTGTAGCACTATCGCACGGTGTGGCCTGCCTTTGCTTCTGTCTATAAGCTGTCCAATCGGTTATGGTGGCTTTTCCTAATTTATGGCGAACCCGCGTCGTGTTAACTGAGACACTAATAATGCAGTGATCACTGCCAAGGTCTTCGCCTAGGTTGGTCCAGGTAACACCTCTGTCATTGTTGCTGAAAGTTAGGTCCGGCGTGGTATCTTTGACTACACTGTTGCCCGTTCTGGTTGGTTCATCCGGTCGCGTCAGCAGGACCAGCTTATGCTCCTCCGCGAGGTCGGCTAGCCTTTGGCCCTTAGGAGTGCCTCGATCATAGCCCCAATCAGAGTGCGGAGCGTTAAAGTCCCCTAGGATAATTGCCCGGTCGTTGCTTTTCACTTTGCGCAATGTGGCCGTCACTAGCACGTCGAACTTTGCCTCCCTATCTCTAGGTGGGCTGTAGACGTTGGCAATAACTGTTTTTGGCTTGCAGCGTCTACATGGCCAGACCGTGAGAACCTGATGTTGGACACCGCAGTTAGGGACGTAGTCCACGCTCACCGCTATGTCCGCCCGTGTCAGTGCTGCTATCTGAGGATGGTCAGGGTGCGTGTGCATCTTGTATCCTCTGAGGTTCGGTATGTTCTTGCCTGGTTCTTGTATGCATATTATATCCGGGGGAACAGGCGTCGTATCTATAAAACTCAAAAGTGCTGCGTGTTTAGTTCTAAGAGTCCTGCAGTTCCACTGCCAGACCTCGAGGTTTTCGGCTACTCTCGTGTGGCGATTAGCCATCTATAGTACTTTCGCTGTCGGTCAGCTCTCTCTCTTTAGGTCTGCGTGCAGGAGCTCCCGGGCTGGCACATTTTCGTTTGTTCGGTCCCTCTTTCGTGGCATGAGAAGAGGAGTCCTCTATCTGTCGTTTGAGCTTGTACAGCTCTGCGAAAAGAAGTTGGATTTGTCGGGATATGGTATCCAGTTTATCGTCTTTTCCGGTCACCTGTGTGTTCGCGTTCTTGGTTTCTCCTGGCTTGGCTTTGGTCGTGTGGGGCTCATTCCTTTGTTTCAAATCAGCTAGCTCCCTTCGAATTTCTGCAAGGCTGTCCTTTTTTAAAATTCTGTTCTCCTCTAAGATTTTTTGATAGGCTGGACTCTGAGTTACTGGATCGGCAGTGGGAGACACTATTCGCGCCCAGCTTTTCATTGGCAACGGACAGATTTTCATTGGCAACGGACAGACGCGGGCAGCTTTCCTTCTGTGTTCCGTTGGTACGATTGCATGCCTCATGGATCGGCGTCAACTACAGCGCCGCTAGCGCGGTTACCATGGAGGAAGGAAATTGAGGAGCGGCGCTACCCCCTCCGCGCGCTGGGAGAAAAGTGTGGCGGAAATGACGTTGTAGGTTCTCCTCTTTTTTGCTGATTTTTTATTTCTTTGCCGTAGCGGCCACGCCTTTCGGGCCACAATGGCGGCTTTGTTTTGCTTCTGTGCGCTCACACGTGTTGCTCTATAGGTATCGTGCCGTGGCAAAGGCGCTGTGCGGGCAGGTTTGCGTTGGTCTCCGTGTTTTGTTGCGCTGCGTTATCTGGACCGTGCTCTACCGGATCTTGCTGTGGCCAGGTGGGACAGGAGGAACTGAAGTTCGTGAAATGAGCGCGCATGCAACGCTGTACGCAATGTACCGCGCCACGGCAATAGCAACGGACGAAGGAATATCCGCGGGAAATTTTGCCCTCGCTAACGTGCCATCGAAGGCCGAAGTCGATGCGTTTCACAATCTGTACAATGACCGCCGTGAAGGTCAGTGATTCCTGCTTTTGACAGCGCATATGATGCATTTGCGGCACGTAGAACGTACGTTATGAATGCATAGTTGGTGTTCAGTAACAACTTGCTTTAGTGCAAGTTTTTGTGCAGGTTTTTGGCACGGTCTAGAGATAGACTAGAACGGGAGATATTAGAAGCTTTCTACATTGCAAAGGCCGAGGGCACGTGGCGCTTCAGTGGCCTTCAGTGACGCTTACCGAAAAAGAGATAGCATTTCTAATCAGATAGGGAGGTCGGGATGTCACGATGGGCCATTCCAGGTTGTATCTATTTAAAAGCCTGTTTCTTCAAAAAACATTTAGTTGGAAGTAGCGCCTTGTCCATCGTACATGTTCCTCTTTTAGTTTCTTTTCTTCAAGTATGCAAAACCAACTCGCCCACATCAAGCTTCTGCTGCATATTAAAACACATGTTGCTTAACTGTTGCTTGTTCCTCGCAGTACTCGCGGCAGCACGAAGTCTTTTATGCAGATCGCGTTCGAGGTTCATGCACACCTGCACATTGTATCTCAATACACGTGCTGGTAGAGCGTTACGCAGAACACGTGCATTTTGCTGCCCTCGGCACCGTGCGCCGGCCAGCCGACGCTTCATCCTGGAAGATGGGAAAGAAGCGGCTGCTTTGACGTTAGGAACGAATCCTCCCTACGGCAGGCGTATCTTATCTGTGCGCGCGAGAAGCGCAGGGAAGTGGAGGCTAGCGGATGCGCTGCAAGAGTCGGCGAGGCTCCACAGAACGTACGCCTGCGAACACATCAAACGGCTGTTCCATGGTCGCATGTAGGCCGGTTCTACGCGCATGCTGTTTTGCACCGTGCGCCGGCTATCGCAAAACTTTGGTTCCGTGAAGCTTCACTTACCGTGGTAAGGAGGTACCTCAGGCCGCAGTCAACGAGTCTAAACGCTGAGTCAGAAATGACATTCCGCCTCCTCACCGGCGCGCTGCCATAGTGGTGCGCAGCCACCCGAAGTTTGTTCAATAAAGCACGACGATTCCTCAAGCGAGAATGTGTTTGTGCTCATAAACTCCAAGTGGATCGCAAATGGGTCGGTGTGTCGTACGTGTCTCCAGTGCATTCTTGCAGTGCAGTTAGAATGCGTACATTTCTTTCGTATCGCCAGACGTCTAGCTCGCAAGAGCGAGTGAGAGCCCGAGGAAGCCCAATCAGAGAAATGTAAGTAGAAGGCAGCGATAACGTGACCTTTCTTTAACAACACGCAAGAACTGGGCTGCGGCCGGTACCTCCGGTTTATTAGAACAGTTCAGTTGGGTGGCCTTGTAAGACACGTTTATTTTCAGAAAAGCCGGTAAAAGCAGCCGATTCGACCTCACGGCCCAATTTGCGAAATTCATTATGAACTTCTTTCAACATAATTTTGGCAACGGTAATGCAATGAGACATTGCGATTGTTCAGTATTGCTGCGGAGCGCGCGCGTCCGAGCAGCCTGGTTGCGCGCAGCGCGGCGTGGTTTCGCAGGACAGGTAAACAAGAGAGGAGAGCTGGCCCGATAGGCGGAGCAACGCCATGAGCAACGCCAACTTCCGGCTTCACTTTAGCGTCACAAAGAGTGACGTCAGGGCCTCTCCTTAGTTTCCTTCCTCCGTGGCGGTTAATCATCCCAGCAGCATTGTGAGTATTCTGGTAGCTTCTATGCCGCTATTAAAATTTGCTGTGGATCAGCAGGTGCCTCGTTCGCTGCATCGCTGCAACACGCCGCCTCGTGTATTTTTCAAACATATTAGCACTTATCGATATATTACTCAACGTTGCGGTATACAGTCTGCCCGCATCTAACCTCGTTCACACAAACTATGATCATTACGTGTCTGCCGCTTTTCAATAAGGAAACACGCCAGCAGAACCAACGTCACGATGAATGTCGAAGTAATGCAATTAAAATTGAGTCCATGTGGGAATGAAGTCCACGTGGTGTGGGTTCCGCTTCCCTGAGAATCGGAAATATTCTAAGGATGATTTTCGGCATTGCCCAGGGGCGCATACGCACTCGGGCATAGCTAATTACCCAAGTTAACATTAAAGAGGTTCACTGATGGGCGGCACATATGGGCTGGCACAAGCCTAGGGACCCAACTTGGTATCAAAGAGGTTGGTGGACGATCAGAGCAGACCCAATCACCCATGCCAAGTCGGTGTGAAAACGATTCATTGAGTGGTACATACTCAGTCACACAAACGCAATGCTGTATCCCCTCTTACCCATGTCGGCGTCAAGTACATTTGTTGGAGGGTGGTACATAGGTATACGATGCCACGTGCTCAGTGATTCAAGGCTGTCTGGCAATTAGTTTCGAATACTCTTCCATAAGTACAGCGGCTTGGTGCGATGCCCATTGGAGCGTGGAGTGCCCTTAACCAAAGTTGGAGGGAACTTCACTTGGTTACTTCGCAGTGGTGCCGACATTTCCACCTGGTCTCTTGAATGCAACGCCATGTTTAAAGCACTGCGTGATCTCCATACTTCGGTACTAATTTTTGGCCACGTTTACCCAAATGCCACTACTGAAGGGCATACAGATGCTCGCGGAATCGGCCTTGCCACCATGGTCGCCCATCAAAGGTCAGGCTACGCTGAAGAAATTAGTGGTATGTTAACGCACGCAATCAAAAGCTGAATCCAGTTACACCCAGGCCTGAAAAGAATGTTTGGCCCTCGTCTAGGCGCTTGGAAGGTTCCGCCCGTGCATCTATGGCCGCTACTTTCCACTAGTCACAGACCAGTACATTCTTAGTTGCCTCTCTACTCTCAAAGAGCCATCTGGACTTCCTGCGTTGTTCGAATTCTGCTCCAGGATTATAATATTCACGTCGCCTACACCTGCGGGCGTAAGCACTCTGACGCAGGCGCCCTGTCCTGATTTCCTCTACCGTTATGATTCTGAATGTTAAATTACCTGTAAAAAACCGTTGCCCTCATTGGACCTGAACTACATTGCCAAATAATAACGCCATCACCCGTGGAGTGCTTGCATTTTCAATTTACGCTCTGGCTCATCGATCGTCCCTGTATTTTGATCCCTCCTACACCAAACTCGTATTTTCGTCATTTGTGATGAGCTGCTTCAAAGGAGAAATTAAACATCCCTCACCCCTAGATGGCTACTGGTAATTCTCCGTTGCTTACGATAAAACTATTCGCACCTGGAATCACAAAGATCCTCAGTCTGCCAACGCAAGAGTACTTAGGATATACAAATGCATTCGTCATCGCTAGTGCTGGCGCGACATGTCTAACTTTATCAGAGAACTTGTTCAGTGCTGCGCCTACTGCCAACACAGCAAATCATTACCCTTGTGCACTGCTGGCCTGCCGAACCATTAGATAGTGTCGGCGTGTACCTCTACGGAATGCTCAAATTGGCACGACGGGATATAAGTCAATCAATAATAGCAGCCATCGATCATCCGACACGCTACGCTGAAGTACTCTTTCTGAAACACACGTCCAGTATACATTCGCAAAGTGACAGAAACATTCGGAGCACCACATCGCTGTGGAAGGGAACTTTTTTTGAAGGTGACAGCGTTTGAATGCACATAAAGAAATTACTTCCTTCAAAACAGAGGCAGTCTTGAAACGCTTTGCTTCCACGTTGTAAGTGTATTCTTGGCCACTTAGCTCACTCACGTTTTCATAATGTAGTGTTTTCTTTCGACGTGCTGCCAATTCAAATTATATGCAGGGTTCTCTGCCTGCGAAACAAATTCAACAACATGCTGAAGCAAGTGGAAAACGTGCCGCCGGAGATGTAGCCTGTACGAAAGGTCATAGCAGCCTCCGTCAAAGACTCCAAATTAGAAGTTGGGCCGCCTCTCCGTGTCATTTAAAAATATGTTTATTTCACACTGCATGCCCAAAGATAACTTGTCCTTTTCGCAGAAACATTAGTACGGTATTAGAAATAATAATCATTGTTACTAGCAGTTCTTTCGGACTGTATTTTCACTATAGTAAGACGAGGCTGCTTATCATGAAAGTATTCTTATGTTGATTTTCTTTTCCTGTCACTTTGTTTCAATCATACCTCATCATTTCTTCTTGAGTCGCATGCCCAGGCTGTCAATGGATTAACCTCTCGAGGCACCAGTTAGCTTTGTTTGTTACTATAGAAACAGTGATTTTTGTGCTGACCTATTGTTCTAGTATAGCACAGCACATTGTTTGCTCATCTCAATCCAGCAGTGCTTATCGAAACCAATGACCGAACTAGTTTACCAGTGACTCAAACTAGTTGAGATGGTTTTTTCCTGTCTGGTATCCGGGAAGTTAAATGCTTTGACTGCATTACAAATTACTCCACAGTGATCTGTGTTGATGGAAAACAACACATTTCTTTTCCATTAAAAACTGAAGGCTGGAATTCATTACCGGGCAACACCCGTTCACCACCACTGAAGCAATGCACGCAAGCTTGTTGATAAATGTTGGGTTTGTTGTTCCTCCCACTCCTTCAATTGCCTCTTTGAAGCTGCAGTCTGTATAAATAAAGTAAGTAAATAATAAATAAAATAAATTATGCTGTAGTTTGTCGTTTGTTTGACAGGTAACAGAAAAGAACCTAAACTGAAGCGTCCAAAGAGGATAAGGTGTGTGATGTTACAAAAATGAGAATAGTGTGTAATGGTATATATACGCTATGCACGTTGTGTGGTTCTTGTGTTGATATCGCCCATACTTTGGACATCGATGGCGTAGAAGGAAGGCACTGATCGCATTGACATACATGTCCCCGCCTAGCTGAATGTTATGGTGACTGCTTCATATTATTAAGTACGTGTACATGCGATGGCTTCCATTGCCCTCTGAAAAGGGATCCATCGCTGAATTGCCGCTGCAGGTCAAATTCAAAGTAGGGGTGTATGTACCGGAAAATGCCAAACGTAAATGTGGCCGTCGAACGCCCTTTTGGTAACAATATTATTTGACCTTCACAATATGGCCGTCGGCATATTTCCTTTGTGGCTTCCAAGAAGTACACTTACGGAATTCCTGACGTACAACGAAACGTCACTATGGAAACGTTCACACTCTAAACTCTTCTAAAATTCCGGCACACATGTTCTTCAACCTTTTTCTTCGCAGCGGCACAGATTTATGAGAAAAGTCAACGCAGCGAAAGAAGCAGACAAGTGACATTAGTATGGTATATCGTGAGGACTGTAATGTCTCGGTGCTGCGTAGATCAACCTATGCTCGTATTTCATTGCCTCGCTTACACAATTGGCTCGCGCTTGCAAACCACATCCACATCCGTGGCAATATGCTGACGTGTATTTTCGAATCCTTTCTCAGCGAGTTGCAACCACTTTTTGGCATCGCGTATGATTTTTAGTGTTTACTGTGGTGCAACCACTGAAATGGTCGTCTTTACTTTGGTACAACGTAAACATTTGGACATATATGTACCCCTGATACCAGCGATGTTCAGCCATATCAGGTGTTTCTAAGAAGACGAAGTAATTTCTAAACATTGGCTACGGCAGATAGCTGAATTCTAGTCCTTTAGCTGACCTACTCCAAGAGCCGAACATCACTTGCACAAGAAATCTGAAATGCACAGTTCTCATAAAAAAATTCAATATTTGCATTATCAACAGCGGTTATGCGGCCGTCTAACTGCCGACACCTCCGCCGCAGGTGTGCGTAGCAGCTATCGCCGGGAGTGAGAAAAAAAAAAAACACTTCCCGCTCGGATCGAACCCTGGCCCGTTGAGTGCGAGTCAGCAAGTCTCATTGAGCCATGCCAGCGCTATATTTTTTAGATATGGTACTAAGTGTATTGACTGAAATGATATGCACCGCTTAAACTACCAGATGTTTGATTATTTCGTCTAATATGTTGATCTATACTTTCCCGCTGTTATTACCTTTGTTGCTCATCCTATATTCTAGATTTTTATACACCTTATAACAGCAGGTCGCCCTGACAGTTTTTACTTTGTTACCTATTTCTGTACTACGTTTCCTTTGTAATTGTAATAATGTGTAGGAATAATAAAACATTGATTGATTGATTGATTGATTGATTGATTGATTGATGTGCCGGAACTATTTGCAATAATATGTGCACCACATGGTGTAGGGGTTGGAGGACGGACTTCGGGATGAAAAACAAACTTGGGAGAGTTTATTTTACATTATATACAGAGAGGTGAGAGACAAGTAACAGTTGTACAGTCATTACGGGCCGGCAGCAACTCGGACGCTGCGGCCCGCGGCAAGAAGTTCGAGAGAGGTGAATCCGGGAATGCTCTGGTCTCTCTGGAATGCTTCTTTTAAACCCTTCGAGGACTGCAAGTCGCGTCATGTTCGGCCAATGGGAGAGTCCGCTCCGATGACGCCACCTTCGGCCAATGGTAGGCACCCGTGCGGTGAGGTCACACCCGGCGGCTCCCCGCGGTCTTGCCTTGCTGTGGTGCAATGCTCTCTTCAAAGGCGGCGAAGGGGGGATGATTGGGCTCCATTGTCCGAGGGCCCACCTGCTCCCGGTGGTACGGCCCCGCTGTGGTGGCAAATGCCTTCTTCAAAGGCGACCGGTGGGACGCTGCCAGGCCTTCCCAGTACATCATAGCCGTCTTGTTTCGGGACCCACTTTCCTTGCAACAATGCCGGGCGATCCCTTCGTTTTCTGGAAAACTCAAGCATTGAATAGCTACCGCGGCGTACGAACTTGTTGGCACGTGAACTTGTTGGCTCGAGCGATCCTCTGGAATGTGTCATCCGTGTTTCTGCATTCCTTACGTAGCAGTGGCGCGATTCGATGTGGTCCGGGGGAACTCGAAGTAGGCGCAGGAAACAGCTCCATATCTAACAATGGTCCTAAGCGATCACAAGTATACGAACAGTACGTACAAAGAAAACGTCACACAAAGCAACACCTTCAATCATAACAAAAAAACTTGAAATGAGAAGTTAAACACCTCATCAAAAGTTGATACCGATGCGGCTGACATCCTTCTTCATCTCAAATGCTCTTTCAGTGTGGAATCATTGGTGCAAAATGAGATCTTGGGGAAATTATTCTTTCGGTATTTCGGTATTGCATACATATTTTCCGTAGGTTTTCCAGGCCTAGCAGTAAGAACATATCGTATGCTACATAACCAAACGGAACAACTACATACGGGATACTGTTAGAAGTTAGACCAAAAGAGATTGCACAATTTTATGAAGGATTTCTCAGAATAAAATAACATCTTTACAATCAATAAACAGTGATTTATAGTTTCAGGCACGTCGCAAAAGCGATAGGTAATTGACGAAACAGAAAAAGTACTTTACAAAGACCTATTATCGATGTTCCCATCGCCGTTTAACCGATCAATACGCATAAGAATATCATGACATGACGTACTTGTAGGACTGCGCTAAATGCCAGTTCCCCCTTATACACAAAGCTTTTCACAACTTACACACTATTGTAACATCACATACGCTGTGTGCTGTTACAATAATCTGAATAGTTTGAGATGGTATATAGATGCCATGCACGTTGAGTAGTTGCTATGTTGATATCGCGCATGCTTATGACATCGCTTGTCTAGAAGGAAGGCACGGATACCATTGACATACTAGTCCTTGGCTCAGCCAAATGATAGTGCGACTGCTTCATATAATAGTGAACGTGCGATGGATTCCATTGCCTTCTGAATAGTGAGGCGCTACTTAAATGCAACTGCTGGTAAATTTCAAACTAGGGGTGTATGTACCGGTAAATGCGAAACATAACGGTTGGCGTCGAACGCCCTTGTAGTAAACGATCATTTGAACTTCACAATATGGCCGTTGGTAAAAATTGTGTGAGCGCACACTGAACTACACTTGCGGAATTTCTGACGTATAAGGAAGCGCCACTAGGCAAACGTCCACACTCTAACATTTTCTAACACATTGACACAGCTGTTCTTTGGCCTATCCCTTGCCGCGGCACAGATATATGAGCGAAGCCAACCCAGCGAAAGAGGCAAACAGGTGGCATAAATAGGGTATATCGTAAAAACTACAATGAAGTGACGCTAAGTACATCAGCCCACACTGAAATTCGATTGCTTTGCTTACACAATCAGCTCGCACTTGCATACCACATGAAAATCCTCGCCAATATATTCAAGTGTAAATTCTAGCTGAAGTAAACGCCATCAGAGAAGAATACAACAAACTTCGCACGCACATTGCAGAACTATACGCCAATCGTACTAGCACTCAGCCATTCAAGATCAATTACCACACCCTCAATGCCATGATCTTCGGAACGTTTAGAACCCATGATTCTCAAGGAGTCAGCAAAACCGACAGAAATCGCACAAGTCGAGGAGAAAGTCGATGTACTGCGCCGGCATCTTATAGCAATGCAACAAAGCATCCACCAAGTGGCAAATGTTTTTGAAGAAACACGGCTCTCAAAAGATCAGCGACGCAAGAAAGTGAGAACAATGGCACAACAGGAAGTAGAGCAGGGACACCCTGTCGATCCACCCGTAAGCCAGGATGAATAGCAAAATCAACCACAGGAACGAAAACGCACTCCTAATCTAGTAATGAAATTGTCGCAGCTACAAACGCCAGAATAGATCATTGAAACATTAAATAAGTAACGTCAAACCGGCACCAAGCGTAATGACACTGCAGCAAACAGGCACATATCGAACTCAAGCTGGCTGCAACACACATACCACCAAGCCTGAAAGCCGGGTGGCCACACTTACAGCTAAAACGCTCAATACCACACAACACACAATACACGGCAGTGACGTCGATCATAACCTAATTGAGATCCTGCAGCTCCAACAAGGCCAAAAGAGCCTTTTTATACTGAATATCTAGAGCTCACCCAAGCAGAAGCAGGCCAAGTTCGACTACTTGATCACTAAAACGACTGGCGTAGCCAAGAACAATAGTCTGCTGATTGTAGGCGACATCACCGCTGCTCACCAGGCCATGGGGCTACGCTACAGCCACATCAAAATTACTGCACTGCAGTACACGATTCAGTAGCACAGTCTCACTATCCTTACAGGCCCCTCATAACCCACACGTCTAGGAAACAGCATCACCCGAGATACATGCCCTGACCTCACCCTCACTAAAGGGATGCAGCAAGCTACCTGGCACAACGCGGATGAAACTCTGGGCAGTGACCACTACATACTTGCCACCACATTGAACGTTACGCATGCACACCACCCGATAAAAAAGGCAACACTCACAGATTGGTGCTGGTTTTCGTAAAGAGCGAGCGGAAGACTCAACAGGTATTTCGGATCTCAAGCAGTGGGTACGAGAGCTCCAACAAGACGTAGAGAGCCATTCAAAACAGATCACACTCACCACAGACATATCGGCTCTAGACCCGCTCCTTCTTCACCTGTGGGAAGCACGTGGAGGCCTTTTTATGAGATGCAAGCGCCAATAACATAATCGTAAACTGAACCTACTAATAGCGAAACTCACGACAACCATGGAGTTTTATGCTTGGGAGCTCACCCGTCACAACTGGCGACAACTATGCAACAAGTTGCAGGGCAATCTTAGCACGGCCAAACAATGGTTGCTGCTACGCCATCTTCTTGACCCCACACAAAGCAAGGTATTTAGCCAGCAAACAATCCAACGTATCCTTCACAACCATCTGGGCTCTGCTGACGAAATCCTGGAAGAGTTGCGGGTGCAGTACATACGTGATTTCGAACCCACTAGGACAACCTCCAACGTACAGCGGTAGTGACAATTACGACCTCGACAAGCCGATCACTATCACTGAGGTGCAACAAGCACTCCATGCACTCACGCGATACACCACCTCAGGCAAGGGCAAAACAAATAAGCTCCTGCGCACTCTTGATGATGGCACTATTCAATGTCTTACTGACCTCTTAAAGCATCATTGGGAAGCGGGCATGCTAGCTGCAAACTGAAATCACGCATACATCATACTCATTCTTAAGCCGGCAAACTCTCTAGCTTAGAAGATATGAAACCAATTTCACTGACTTCATGCCTGGGCAAGCTACTGGAACATGTCATTCTGAACCGACTTCAACCTTACCTAGAATTCGCGACCTCTTTCCCGAAACAATGTTCGGATTCGGGCCCCGCCTTTCTACCCACGACATCCTTCTTCAGCTGAAGGAACAAGTCCTTGAACACATCTCACTGCGCAACACCGGAGAGATTCTAGCACGCGATCTCAAAGGCGCTTTCGACAATGTAGCTCACCATACCATCCATACAAACCTGTCTTACGAACTGTGGTCGTAATACTTACAATTACATACACGCCTTTCTAAGCAACAGCACGACCACAATAGGCATTGGCTCCCAAAGAACCCGGACGTTACCTACCAGCAACAAAGGAAGCCCACAAGGTGCTGTTCTATCACCCACCCTTTTCAACATTGCTATGATGGAATTACCTGACAAACTCAACGCAATGCCAGGAATCAGGCATGCAATATACGCCGATGACATCACTATCTGGTCCACCACTGGTTCCGAAAGATAAAAACAAGACGCCCTTCAACAAGCGACTGACATCGTCCAGCAATATACAAAAACCGTTGATGCCAATATACAAGAACCGTTGATGCCAATTTCGGTAACTGGCTGTATGCTCGTAGGTGTGTGCCACTCTACAAGGACAAAAGGGATCTCTTGTATTTCAGCGATGCTTGATGGAACTGAAGCTACACCACAAGGATAATATCTATCTATCTATCTATCTATCTATCTATCTATCTATCTATCTATCTATCTATCTATCTATCTATCTATCTATCTATCTATCTATCTATCTATCTATCTATCTATCTATCTATCTATCTATCTATCTATCTATCTATCTATCTATCTATCTATCTATCTATCTATCTATCTATCTATCTATCTATCTATTCATCTGTCTGTCTGTCTGTCTGTCTGTCTGTCTGTCTGTCTGCGTTCTTTGTTCGTATATAACCATCTTCCCGCCTACGTAAGTCATTGGGTAGTACGTGGGCGCATAGGTAGAGTATCAATTTGCTGTGCTGAGGTAACAGGGTTCGATACCAACCATTGGACGAAATCGGGTGACCGAGTATTTGGCAATATGTGCGTAAGTCCTCTTATCATCGAACCTCTTTTACGCCAACATAGGCCACCGTAGAAGTAAGTCTGGATATGTACCGCTGTTTGAAGACACTTTTTGGCGCCGGCTTGAAACCCTGTGCATGATGTTTCAGTCGATCTGTGCTCGTCTTGAATGAACATTTCTGTTGTTAACTTGGGTCGCTGCGTAGGACCCACGGGGTGTGTGCCGGTAGTCAATTAACATCATTAACGCCAACTTCGGACACCAGGTGCTGGCCGTCCAATGAGAACTTGTCGATATACATTGCCAAAAAGATCCGTTTAATTGCTCTGATGCTTAGAAGAATCTCACCCACGTCTCAAGAGTTCACTAAACACAACAACCCGAAGAATTAGCGGATAGCTTGGCGTGAAACGAGCGAGATACGACGGACACACTTCCATAAAAAAAAAAACAACAACAGCTGCATCCTTCAAACGTTCAGATAGGGCGAAATGCACCAGGATTGGTGAGCAGACTTGCACCGTCTAAGAAGGTGCCTAGTCTCGAGAAATGGAATTGGACATGCTCTTGCATTACCGCTCGCGTACTTGCCAACACGCCAACTTCTTGACATCCCAGTTTCGAAATCCCGATGTTTGAAAAAGATAATGCTGGACGACAAGTATCTGTTACTAACGTTGTGGTGTTCGACAACGCACTGCACCTTCTGCCAGCCGAAGTAGACAGCGCTCTCCCAGCGTAACCCCAATGAAATCATCGCCATTCCGGCTGCTATAGTTGGCAAACGTAGGTGTATTTGTGGGTACACGAGAGGGAAAGGACGCGCATGTGAAATGCCATGGCTCGACGCCAGGTGCCTGCTTCGTCGGCGGGAGCAGGAATGCAGTTTGCCTACTGGGTGGACGGTAGGGCTAGTTTCGGTATGGGCAAATAAACCGTCACGACGAAACAGGTCGCCAAGCAAAAATTCAGTGCCTTTTTCATATGGGGCTCTATCCTTTCAAACTACACAACAATCATTTAATGTGACGCAATTATGTGTAGGAATAAAATATGTTTTCGGCTATTTCCTTTCTCGGCATCTTATATATTTATTTGGTCGCTTATTTGTTGCGCAACAAGGCAGCGCTTCCGCTCTTATCGCTTGGGCTGCCATTCTCTTCGCCAGCTCTTGTCGCTTTTTATGCACGAGCATGTTTTTACAGCGAAAGCTGCATATAACTAACCTCCCGTAGATTTTTCGGCGTCCGGCAACAAAAACGGGCTTAGCGATTTCTAACAAACCAATACGGTTGCTCGCCTTACTCGCTTGCGGTGCGCCATGTTCCCGATTACAGGCTAAAGAAAAAGCCTGACTGCTTTTGCTGACAGTGAGCAAATTCGTTTTCGTAAAATGTCTTGCCTTGCTAGGCGCGGCAGCTTACGACACGATGAAGCCAGTCCTTGCAGCGCCCTTCCATTTTTCCCTAAGCTTGGTTTGCCGATTTATAGCAGAAAGTCTTCCAGAGCAAAAATTGTAACGCAACTTTAAACTGTTTAGTTTTTCTCTCACAGGTTTTGGCAGGAAAATCAAGTGGAAGGATTTAAAGCGCTGAATTTCCTGATCCTTAAAAAGACGAATAAAAAATGGCATTGATCAAGAAAACTATCTCTAAAAACTGATGCCTATATTCTCAGCCAGCTATTGAAGCACCAGCAATGCTTAACACGTTACATGAATATGCAGCAGCACTAAAACCTTGAATTTGGCTTATTAAATTTCTGAGGCGTATTTCTACTTGAAATCCTGCAACCAAATACAACGAGAACTAACCTATATGTATTAAAAGTACTATTTCACGAAAAGAGTGCCGTTTTTATCCCGCACACTTGAAATCTCATAATGAACTGGCTTTTGATGCCGTGTTTCCATACAGGCTAAATGACATCATATGGCATGCGTGTGATTTATATTGAATTCGTTTTACAGTGAAAAATAACACTCAAGCATAGATATGGCGCTGCGCATGTCCTGTGTGCCTGCGTGTAGTATTACTTGACCCAGCGTGTGACTTGCGAAAACGTGCCAACTAGCCTGACAACATGTTCTGACGATGTATCTGTCTTTACAGGTTCTACACGGCCGCAGAGAGGCCAAAAGTGGGAAATATACTCGCTGAAGACTGCAGGCGTCATCAATCGACGGAGAGATCACACTCAAAGGCATCGCAAGACAGCGAAGTTAAAGAGGTGCCGAATGATTACCACGAGGGAAGCACTAGAGAAGTTGATGGTTCATGTGAGCCCAGAGTTCTACCAACTCTTGCAGTGCCAGGTGATTCTTCATTATCGCAAGAGGAAGGGAAGGACATGGACAAATGTTTTCCGGAGCGCGTTGGTGTGGTCGCTCCGTTGTGCGGTGTGTCCAGCGTACTGAAAGTTAAGCTAAGGAGCAGTGCACTAAATATATAAGAACTAGTTTGCTCTAATAAGTGTCGCATAGACTTGCTGCAATAGTTCTTCTATGCGTGGCTTAGGCTGCACACAAATGACATCAATCAGGATCTCAATAAAACTGCGCGAGAGAAACCCTGCTGTATAAATACAGCTCCAACATCTTGAAAATGAAGAAAAATTTTCAAACTGATATTTTATTCTTCTTGTAATTCTGAAAGCTCTTAGGGCGGTGGTCTCCTGATGAGCCTATTGTTACAAAACATTTCGGCATACTTCACTATTTGAATAAACATTGGGCAACGCATTCTTCGTGCGTGCAGTCATTGCTCCCCCACTTGCACCCTCCTCCTATTTTATTATGACATAGGTGACAAACACGGATCTTGGGATGCTGCAATCTAGGCCTAACTTTAGTAAAGTTGTGCAAGTACTGATGTTGCTCAGCACTCTTGACTTCAGTGGTTTCATTAATATGGCAAAGCGGGGCAGGGCGGGGGTGGAGCGGCGGCTCCTTTTGGAAACGTCACAAATAATCCTAATGAGCAAAGAAAGCCTGCTGTGCCAGAAACGAGTGTTCTAGAAAAGTTGGAATGATTTCGCCTTCTTATTGTGTCGGCACCGAAATTCTCATGACGCATGACTGATAAAACTCGTAACATGGCTTTAACGCCTGTGGTATGCTTCAAACAAGTCGCTCGAAACTCAGCCTGTAGGCTCTGTTAACGACAGTGGGTAATGTATATTCAGCATATTAGAGGAAGGTCTTGAAAACTATTCAAAAGGGAATTGTTTATAGCAGGTTGCCTTCATGCATTTAATGTATCCGATCTACGTTGCCTTTAGAAAATATTTCACCATGTCCAAAGCTGGCTTTCAATAATACCTTTGTGCATCACTCCGTCCTTGCACAACGTCTACTGACGATCAACCAAAGATTGGCAAGTGCTTTTGCTGCATTTGTTATTTGTAAAATAAAAATTAACATTGTTGGTTGTTATTGTCGCAAGTGTGCCATTTATGCCTAGATGACGATAGAACAAACTTCGCTTCACTTTATTACCTTAAAGGCCCCCCGGATGGGGTGTATTACATAAGGGGTGGGGAGCTAATACAAGAAATTAAATACACAAGAAAGAAATGTTTAGGTACAAGTACAAGTACAGATATGTTAATTATACAGTTCAGAAACGTGGATGGGAAGGTGATTGCGGCGATGTCGTGTGTAAGGCCGTTCCAGTCCAAGGCTGAACGCAGGAAGAATGATGTGGCAAAAGTGGTAGTGTGTGCACGTGGACGGCTGACTTGAAGGGGATGACCGATGCGGAGTGAAATGCGTGCAGGAGGACTGCTGTAGGGTGGATGATGAAGTTAGTTGTAAAAGAACCTATGAAATAAGTACATAGGAGCGATATGACGCCAACAAGCCAGCATTGTTAAGCCGGATTCTGCTTTTAACAATGATATACTGGCATTATATGAATAGCGTGAAGGAATGAAGTTTGTGGCATGGTTCTGTACTGATTCTACACAGTTTGTTAGATATCTTTGGTTAGGGCTCCAGATGGCAGAGGCATATTCCAGCTTAGAGCGTACGAGTTACTTGTAGCAAGCAATTTTAAGTTTGGTGGCGCTAGACGTAGATGACGTTTTAGGAATCTAAGGCTTCCGTTAGCAGATGATATCACTTTAGTGACATGCGCGTTCCAGGTTAGATCGTTAGACAACGTTACGCCTAGGTATTTGTAAGACTGTGTTAATGATATCGTGACGTGCGGGATTGTATAAGGGAATAGGAGAGGATTACGTTTCCGGTGACAATACATCAGTTAGCATTTATCGGGGTTTAGTTCCATGAGCCATTGGTTACACCAGTCCTGGACGCAAGTTAAATCACTTTGGAGAGTTAGTTAATCAGAGGAGTTACTGATTGTGCGATAGATAACACAGTCATCGCAAAGATACGAACGTTAAAGGAGACATGTGTTGGTAGGTCGTTTATATATATTAAATATAGATGGGGACAAGGGAATGACCCTTGCGGGACGCCTGATGTTACTGCGCGAGACCTAGAGGCTTGATTATTAACGTCAACCAATTGGGTACGGTTTGCCAGAAATCCTTTTATCCACTGCAGTACGTTATGATGCAAGTTTAACCAAGAAAGTTTTAGAAGAAAGCGCTTGTGAAGAACCTTGTCGAAGGCTTTCGCGTAATCTAGGAAGATTGAGTCAGTTTGAAGGTTAGAATCAAGGGCCATGTGCAGGTCATGGACAAAAATAGCTGATTGTGTCTCACAAGATAGGTTCTTACGGAAGCCGTGTTGAGAAGGGTGAGAGAAATTACTAGAGTCAAGAAAGTTCATTATGCAAGAATAGATTACATGTTCCATGATTTTGCATGGCGCACTTATTAAAGAGATGGGGCGATGATCAAGGGGCGATTCTTTGTTATCTGATTTGAAGACCGGAAGGACCTTCCCCACCTTCCTATCGCTGGGTAGGCTACCTGTGGAGAGTGATTGTGTGAACAGTAATTAGAAGTACACTGAAGAAGCATGCCGAGTGTTTTTTAAGAGTTTGCTGGTGATTTCGTCAGTACTTGCAGAAGATGATATCTTAATATTTTCAGTGATAGAGGTGATGCAATGTGCAGTGAATGTGACTGGTGGCATGAGCGATCTTGGTTGGCCAGTTGGCACAGATGGTGACATATCAGTTTCGTTTGTGAAGACGGATGAAAATGCAGTGTTAAATATATTTTCACATTCAACGTCGCTCACTTCCTTGCCAAGTGTGTCGGTAAATGTGATGATAGGCGCATGATCAAGGTTTAGAACTTGCCAGAACTTTCTGGGGTGATTTGTTAGGATCTTCGGTAGGTCAGAATGAAAAAATGCGTGTTTGGCATTACAAATGAACCGAAAGTATGTTGACTCGGCCTCGTAGTATTTGTTCCATGCGCATTCGCTTGGGTTTGATTTTGCTGCACGGAAAAGTCGTTTCTTCTTATTCTCAAGTGTTTTCAAGGACCTTGTGAACCATGGTTTGTTATGATTGGCACGAAATGTAATGGTGGGAATGAATTTAGATGTTAGTTCGGCGAGTTGGTTCGGTTTTAAAAGTAAGCCAGTTGTCCTGAATTGATCGGTCGTGAAAACCTCTGTCGAATTCTGGAAAATAAACGAGCAATTGGTTGTTAATTTCCTTTTAATTGCCTTTGTCGTAACGGTGAATAGTTTTTTTGGAACGTTTGGCGCGATTCTGCGATGAAGGTGAAATTAGCATGTATAATTTTGTGGTCGCTAACTTCGCGGAGATAAGTAAGATTTGCTAAACTTTCAGGGTGATTAGTTAGTATTAGGTCCAATATGTTTGACGAATCACGTACGACGGGTGTGGATTCTTTTACTAACTGCGTGAGATTAAAATTTAGACAGATGTCAAGGAAGGTAGTTATTTCTTGCTTGCTTGTTGGCGCGAAGTTTTGCAAGTCAATAGACGGGAAGTTAAAACCGCCAAAAAGAAGAATGCGCGCGTTGGGATGTGTAGTAGTAAGCTGATTTAGGCTATCATTCAGGTAATAAGAAAATTTTGGTTTGTTGGGGGGGGGGGGGGAGGGGTCTGTAGTAGACACCTAGTATGGAGGTTTGAGGTTCGGAACGTCAGATTACCCATAGTTTTTCAAGTTCTGATCGGATATTAATAACAGAACAAGGCAATTGTTGGTTAGTTGCAATTTGAACACCTCCCCTTCTGGAGCCCTTGCGGTCCTTGCGGAAAACAGTAAAATTAGGTAGATTGTCAACAACTTCAGTATCAGTGACGTCATCTGTTAGCCACGTTTCAGTTAGTAAAAGTATGTTGCTGGTAGATGATGAAACAAGATAACAGATATGTTCGTGTTTGGGGAGGAAACTGGGTATGTTTGTGAAAATAATAGAAAAATAATGATTTCAAAGTTTACCACGGGGGCTGCTACCAGGAATTTTAGTTCCGTGACGATGAACCGTATGCTATGAGATTTCTGTTACTGTCTGCGATGATTCGTCGAATGCGTACCGGTTAGGACCGATGAACAAGGTTATGTAGCGCAAGGAAAATTTTGTGGTTTTAATTTTGGCAAATCAACTAGATGCTTTCGCGTATCTCGGACTGGGCGTGAAAAATCCCCCCCAATGCTGTAATCAGTCCCTTTTAACTTACGGCCATTAGAAAGAATTTGCTCTTTGGTTAAAAAAAATGTAAATATGACTACTATGGCGCGAGGGCGCCCAGAAGAACGGCGCCCAAGACGGTGAGGCCGTTCAATTTCTTTTCGGTCAATGGTTAGATCTTAGTGATTATGGCAGAGGCGCAGGACCGTTTCTTCAGATTGGGCGTAGTTTTCCGATGCATTGTTATCTATGATATTATAGAAAATTAAATTGTTACATCGTGAGCGATTTTCGGCGTCATCCAGGCGGCCTTCTATTCCTCTGATTTCTATGGCCGTTTGGGTGGTGTTAGTGGAGACCGTATCCATGGTGGTGCGCAGTGTTACCAAATCTTGATTTGTGAGTTTATAGGTCGGATAATCTGTTACTGAGGTCAGATATACCCTGTTCAGTAGTTGTTAGCTAGTTTCTAAGGCCTTGAACCTCGGTGAGTAGTTCTGACGGACCAGTAGACAGCCTTTTTAGTTCCGCGAGTACCGTGTCGGGACCTGGGTTTGACTCGATATCACCAGCCAACAACAACAAGGTACGCACTACATCAGAACATTCATTAACAATCGAAAGGCAGCACTTTCGGTTCGGTAGCTGCAGGAGACAGCAGTCACTTGATTTTTTTGTGAAAAGGCAATACTGGTTACGGACCCGTGCAGAGAAGGCAAACGGCTTCAATGAGTGCGTCGGGGCACGAGGACCGAGCCCACAGAGTGCCGCGCGTCGGTGATGCTGTTTTGTAGTCGGCTACTCGGTTGTTGTCGATCACGGTACGGGAATCCGGGGGCACTTGAGGAACGGCAGCGGTGGCGCTGCCGGGCTATCTGTAACTGTACAAGGCTGACAAGGGTTGGCGGGACACTCGAAGCGAAGTGGTTCTCTGGGAGCCGTGGCATCGGAAGCGGCGGGAACCAGGACCAGGATGAGTATCTGGATGATTAGATGGGCAGACGCGTGCGCAGGGAAGGCAAACGGCTCCAATGAGTGCATCGTGGCACAGCGAAACAAAGTGCAATAAAAATGTTAAGAAACACTTGCAACATGCTCGCGTGAAATTTCATATTTATATGTTTTTCGCAATGTTCCGCTTCTGAATGAAGCTCTATTGGCTGTACGTGTTGTATTGTGAAACAAAACCACATATGAAAAAAAGAACTATGGACAGTTTCTACATAACTTGTTGGATACTTATCGGCCGATAAGCACAAGGAGAGCTATGCAGAAAATTGGCTAGGTATAACATGTTGTTTGGACTAGCAAGTACACCCGTTGGCCAGAATAAAAAATGAAGTCTTTGTTACAGATATGGGGAAAATCTGGATCTGCTGCTATTGATAATAATTTTCTGCCGAAATGATACATAGCCGTTGCCTTTGGACGTGAATTTGTGTTGCATTGTCCTGAAGGTACTGATTTTGCTCCATTTACACTCTAATTGTTAAACGAAATAAAAGATGAACTTCCCCTTTCTTCGAAAACTTCGAAAGCGGCACCCAATGCCGGTGCTCAAATTGAGATAAGGAAGGAATACAAAAGCACTTCTTAGTGTGCCTTGGCAGAAAGGTTAGAAAACCTCGATGGTCAAAATGGTTCCCAACCCTTTCCTTACAGTGTCCCTCATAAGCTGATTTGAAGCTTAGGGATCCTAGACACCGTAACTTAATTTTAATCATTAGTCATGATCATTTGAACGTACAAAGGAAAAGCGCACATAAGTACATAATTCGTTGAGTGGTAGCATCCCGGTGTCTGATGCCTCTAAAGTATCTGCTGCTTCCCTTCGCTGCTCTGTACTTTATAAAAACTAACTTTGTCGTGCTTATGTGCATCAGCACAGAATAACATTCTGAGTTTCAAGGCAAGTGTAATATTTAAAAAAATGAAGTTGAGCTTTTCTTAGACCGCATGAAAAGGCCGTTAAACGCCATAATTTCAGCAGTTTGCGTGTTGTGCAGTTCCCGATGGGAAACGTCTACACGTTGCTTCGACCGTGTTGTAAATAAGCTAGGAGCTCACTTATAGTCATACTTTTCCGTTGATAAAACACGCTCAAAGTGAAATCTTTAACTTTTCTGTGAATTTCTTCACACAGCACAGGCGACACCCAGATAAGTGCGCTAACTAATCACTGCGTGTCGTTCATTCTCACCTGTTCTTAAATTACGGGTTCTCAAGTTATATTGGCGCCTGATTGCTACGATTGGCCTCATTACACGCAGCACACATCTACAGTCTCAGCAGCGAGATGAATTGCTATTTGCATAGCGTCCGCCCGCGCACGCAGGACCACTCGCACGCACTAACACACGCGCACACACGATATTGTTGGTTTCTTTATTAAAGTGTTCTTTTCCGTCGCGCAATCCATTACACAGCATAACGTGGTTCACGGTCCTAAACAAATAAAGGCAAGCGATGCCAGATGTTACCTCACGCAGTTTACCATAAACCTATGCTCCTCAACGCGCTATGCTACTAATCTGCCTCGCAATAGAATTGGGGAGGTTCACACACAAAAAAAAAACCCAAAAAAGAATGCACATGCTCAGCTACGCCAATCACTGCGCGATTTTTTTTATCCTGGCTGCGCTGTTTAGCCAGCCAGGATGACGCATATGCGCCGCTGTCGTCTCACTTTAAGTTCATCGGCACGGTAGGACGTACGCCAGGAGAAGTGGTACGTCGGACATCAAACAAATTCCTATGGCAGTTCCTCTGTTGTAAACAGAATAATGTACGGCGTTCCGTTCTTCATAAAGGGCTGCGCACGGGTTCAACCTTTTCCAATAATGCCACCTCTCCCCTATTTTTTTAAATGTTATGGATCATTTTCACTCGCGTCGATGATAGCCGTCATGTTCAGATGCTAGCAGGGCAAGAAGCTGCGTAGTTAGCCAGAAAAGCGGCAGTATGAGAAAAAAACCAAAAGCAATATTAATAAAGCAACATAAGCCGTAGCCTGACATTTAGTAAGTAAGGCTCCGCCTAGTTTCTTGCTGCGTTTTCATTGAGACGTTAGATATATCAAGCAGTCTGTTGCCTCGAATGTTACATTCGCAGAGGGAAATTTGACGAAGCTTTGAACGACAGGACTAGAAGAGGTCAGGTGAGTTCAGGCCTTGATAGCTGAGAACATTGCATCCTTTAGGTTTAACAGTGCTCTCAGAAGTGCCTTTAGCCCTATTGTAGTGCTCGCCTGATAGCATATGCTGTGTATTTTGCCACCTACACGTAGTGCAACGTTCAAGACCAAAACGAAAAGCAGACGCAATGAAGTTCGGTAAGTGTCGCTAGACGCACGCCGTTTTACAACATTTTTAACAAATATTTCTATTTGATCAGTCCATCCTGGCTGGCAAGGACATGCCTCCAGCAGGGTGGTGAAATTGATATGCACGCTTATACACGAATGAGAAGTGCTCAGTTGCGGTGCAGCAGCAGCAAAAGTAACTTGTTACGCTAAATGATATGTATCAAATATCATTATGGTGTCACGATGATTGTACATGAAGTTACAGAACGGTATTGTTGCAGGGAGAAAATATATGTATTTACAATATATACAGTTGCAATGTTGTAGCTCAGTAGCCAGGGTACTTCCATCTATCGATCGTTGAGACACTTCAACCTCCTCTTCACCTCCCAACGACCTTTAGTCCACAGCGGCCCAAACTCGAACGTGATATTAACCCCCGGTGAAGAAGCATGTCTCGATGCTTCCTAAGGCGATAAATCAGTCTGCGACTTATAGGGCTTTAGTCGCGAAACGCACGATATCAGTTCTTGGCGGGATAGAAGACGTCAAAGTCACAGGTGATATCTCATATGTGAGGCTGGTGACATTGCGAATAAATCGA
The DNA here is from genome assembly GCF_023375885.2 of Dermacentor andersoni. NCBI lineage: Eukaryota > Metazoa > Arthropoda > Arachnida > Ixodida > Ixodidae > Dermacentor > Dermacentor andersoni. The sequence goes on from NC_092824.1 coordinate 37,821,863, forward strand.
TATGGCCCGACGCATTGCGGCAGCAGTTTTTCGCAAAGGCCGACGCGACGGGAGGGTAACCAAAGCAGGACAAGTGACCCAGGGCTGAAACGAACGTCCCGACGACGTCTCTCATAACAGTGCTTTTGGATAGTCTGAGACGCCACAGGACGGTCGCGAGCAATGCGACGTGTTGTGACCGCGCGAGCCATGGCGTCGTGAGCATAGAACTTGGGAGAGGTGGCATCAGAAGCGAGCAGCGAGTCTAATGGCAGGAGTTGTTCACCGCCATATATTAGATAGATCGGAGAATAACCAGTCGTACCGGAACGCGACGAATTGTATGCAAACGTCACGAAGGGCAAGGTGATATCGCAATCCCAGTGATCATCACACACTCACATCGAGAGCATGTCCGTGAGTGTAAGGTTGAGACACTCGGTAAGTCCGTTTGTCTGTGGGTGGTAAGCCGTCATGAAGTTCTGGGACGTGGAGCAAGAGCGAAGAAGGTCGTCGACAACCATGAAAGAAAATAGCAGCTTCTATCAGTCAGTGACGTGGGGCACCATGATGCAGGATCACTTCATGGAGGAGCTAATCAGCCATATCAGTTGCGCAGCTCGTAGGGAGGGCCCGCATTATGGCATAATGCGAGGTATATTCCGTCGCAACGGCAACCCACTTGTTGACCGAGGATGATGTTGGAAATGGGCCAAGAAAGTCCAGGCTGACGCGGTAAAATGGCAGACTGGGGATATCTATAGGCTTAAGGTGTCCAACGGGAGACAAGTAAGGCTATTTGCTGTGTTGGCAAAGCTCGCAGGCAGCGACCTAGCTTCGAACAGAGCAATATAGCTCAGACCAGAAAAATCGCCTGCGCACATGGTCGTACGTACAGGAGACACCCAAATGACCAGCGGTTGGCACATCGTGTAACTGCGAGAGAAATGTAGAGAGCAGATGCTTGGGAACGACGAGGAGCAGTTCAGCACCATGTGGATGCATATTGCGCTGGTATAAGGTTCCGTCCTGCAGAGCAAACATATGGAGGGAAACGCCCTTTTTCTCCGAGGTAAAGCGTTTCATGATGGATCGCGAATATGGGTCACGACGTTGCTCGTCGGCGATGCGTGAGAAGTCGAAGATCGGCAAAAGGCAGGTATCGGTTTCGGTGCCATCGGGAGGGTCCACAGGGTAACGAGAGAGGCAGCCGGCGTCCTTATGTAGCCTCCCAGATTTGTACGACATGGAAAAGGTGTACTCTTGCAGGTGTAACTCCCAGTGGCCATGACGGCCTGTTGGCTTTCGTAGTGCGGATAGCCAACGTAAGGCATCATGATCTGTCACGACGGTGAACTGCCGACCGAACAGGTGAGGACGGAACTTAGCAATGGACAAAGCAAAGGCTAGGCATTCACGTTCTGTTGTGGAGTAGCTGCGCTCTGGCGCTGAAAGAAGACGGCTAGCACACACGATCACGCGATTGTTGTCCCGTTGTCGTTGTGACGAGATAGCACTAATGCTATGGCCGGTGGCACCAGTGCGAACTTCTGTGTAGGCATCCGGATCAAAGCAAACCAACATGGGTGTATTGATAAGGCGACTGATAAGCGTTTGAAATGATGCAGCCTGGTCGGGTCCCGAACGAAAAGTGGTGTCCTTCTTGAAGTGGTCTGTGAGAGGATGAGGGATTTCGGCAATGTTCTGGATGAGTCCCCGAAAATTGGAACTCAGCCCTAGAGAACTTCGGACATCGGTAGGACGCCGAAGTAGAAACTCACCAAAAGCAACAACTTTATCAGGAATAGGCTTGATTCCAGCCGCGTCAACCAAGTGGCAAATTTCTCGTATTTGGCGCTGGCCGAAATGGCATTTTGCCGAATTGAGTTGTAGGCCAGCTCGTCGAAAAACAGCAAGGATAGCTGAGAGTCGGTGGTGGTGGCTCTCAAATGCCGGTGAAAAAACAATGACGTCATCAAGGTAGCAGAGGCATCTGGTCGATTTGAATCCGCACAGAAGAGATTCAATCATGTGTTCGAAGGTAGCAGGGGAATTACACAGTCCGAAAGGCATAGCTTTATGCTGTTAGAGACAATCTTTGGTGACGAAAGCGTGTTTTCGCGATCTCGCTCATCCACTACGACTTGCCAATAGCAAGAGCGCAAATCAATCGACGAAAAATAACTGACACCGTGTAAGCAGTCAAGCGCGTCATGAATACGAGGAAGCGCACACACGTCCTTATTGGTAATCTTATCGAGGTGGCGGTAACTGGTAAAAAATATCCAGGTATTGTCCTTCTTTTTAGTCAAAACGACAGGTGACGCCCCAGGACTGCAGGAATGCTCGATAATATCTATGGAGAGCATTTTGTCCACCTCCATTTTGATCTCCTAGCGTTCAGCCGCTGACGCACGGTACAGCCACCGGTGTATGGGATGAGCGCCACCACTGTGGCTTAGATTGGTGACGACACGGGGTCGACCTAGCGGGCGGTTGCGAAAATCAAAGCTGTATTCATAGGACATCAGAATGCGGCGAAGGGCGTCGGCGTAAGCAGGTCGTAAATCAGTAGCTATCATTGGTGTAAACTTGTCGTTGCGTGAAGTTGGAGGGGCACACGCTACAGCAGTGTCGAATCGTGGTTCGGGCGAAAGAGCAGCCACTCCACAGTCTTGCAAAGGGGACAGCTCAGGGACAAATGCACCCTCAGGAAGCACTTGCAGACACGAACCAAAGTTCAGAAGAGGAAGCCACGCTTGATTGTTGACAAGAGTTACAATTGAGTTTGGAAGTGCTATTTGACGAGCCAGGAGGATGTCGCAAAGTGGGGACACAATGCAAGGACCATCCCAAAGTGGTGGAGAAGGCGACATGAGGACGTATGAGGCAGTATCAGGTTGCAGTCGAACAAATTCACTAGAACGAAGGCGGGACTTGTGGTCGTCGGTCGGGTCGGAAAGTCAGATAGTCAATTCCAATAATCAGTTCGTGCGGACACTCGGCCAGTACAGTGAACAGGACTAACACTGGACGGCTGGCAATGGTAACATGGGCGGCGCACATTCCCATCACGGCTGTTCTACTACCATAAGCTACTCGGACGGCAGGTGACTCGGCAGGTGTCAGGGCTTTACGGAGACGCCTACGAAGATCTGATCTCGTAACCGACACCTGAGCCCCAATATCGATGAGGGCTTGAACGGATACATCATCCACAAAAAATCAACAAGGTTCGGTCAAGCAGCAGGATTTGCAGAGGGTTTGCAGTCCGAGTCGTGAATGCAGCCTCACCTCCGGGACTGCATTGCTTAGCTTCCCGAGATGCGGCCCGCGTAGGACGGCGACGAGGGACGTCAAGGTGTAGGCGCATGGGACTAACGGCGTTGCGGTGAGGGCAAGCGGCTAGTAGTGTTTGCCGAGAGGGAAGGCTAGCATGGTATGGTTCAGAGAGGGGCCAGAGAGGCCGAGGGTCTCGGTCGAAGCGGCGATCAGCATATGATCGAGGCGAGGTGTACCAGCGGCTACTACGACAGTGGCGGGAGATGTGACCGAACCGGGAGAAAGCAAAGCAAATTGGCCTGTCGTCCGATGTTCGCTACTCAGAGGGGTACTGGTTTGGATTCTTTAACGACTGTCGAAATGCAGCAGAGGCAATGACAGGAACGGTGGGGGTGGTACGTCGGCGGAAGGCAGACTGGACGTCCGTGTGTGCAATTTTTTGGCGGACAACAGCTTGAATGAGCAAGATGGTCATGTTGTCATGCGTATGGGGGTAGCGAGAACTTGGAGCCAACTTATTTAGTCTTCTCAAGGGGCATGTGGTCCATTTGCATCAGTGCAGAATAGAGTCAACCATGCGCTCTAATGTGGCACGGGCAATACACAGTCCGAAAGGCATAGCTTTAAGTTGGTAGGAACCATCTGGGGTGACGAAGGCGGTCTTTTCGCGGATGACATGTTTTAAGCTTGGCCTTGTAGGCTGATGTGATGCCGGAGGGTCATTGCAGGAGGAAGTGGCAGCCCTATTAGAAAGTCGGTCGAAGCGTTGTGCAATGCGTTTGGTCTTCGCTTGCTCGAAATTCCTGCATTCCTTAATGATGGACTCAACCGTTGAGCAGTTCCGGCAAAGCAGGAGGCTGAACGCATCGTCCGCGATCCCCTTCAAGATGTGTCCAACTTCATCGGCCTCTAGCATGTCCGCGTTCGCTTTTCTGAGATCTAGAACATCTTGAATATACGCGACGTACAATTCGGTTAATATTTGAGCAAGAAACGCTAGCTCTTGCTTGGCCTCTATTTGACGTCCCACATGCCTTAAGAAAAGATCGCGTAGCTTGTCCTTGCAAAAGTCCTAGCTTATAATGTCGGCTTCATGCGTCTCGAACCTTACCTTGGCGGCTCCTCCCAAGTAAAAGATCACGTTGGCCAGCAAATGTGTGACATCCCACTTGTTGTGCTTACCGACGCGTTCATACGGCGTCAGCAAGCCTTCAACATCGACCTTGTTAGTGCCGATGAATATTCCATGGTGCCGTAGCTGGTTTAGCACTACGTCTGCTGGCGTCTTAGCGGCGGAGGCAGCGTCAGCAGCCATAACAGCGGAACCGATGTAACTTCCGCTACGAAGATCCAGGGCCGGCTTGTGGCAAGAGTACCCCGCATGTCCGCCAAAATGTTACGGGGAGAAAATATATGTATTTACAATATATACAGCTACAATGTTGTAGCTCAGTAGCCAGGGTACCACCATCTACCTATAGTTGAGGCACTTGAACCTCCTTTTCACCTCCCAACGTCCTTTTGTCCACTGCGGTGACAACTCGTGCGTGACACTATCAATTGCGACATGGCAAAACTAGGGAAAAATATATTTGGCACGCTTTATGAATTCTGTGCAAGAACATACACATCAAAATAAGACAGAAAGGAACAACATTTTTCCTGCGCTCTCGTTGATGCCGGATGACACAGTGTTAAATTTATGAATGAGGAAGGATTCTCGTACTAATTGAGCATGGTGCGATTTGAAACCTGATTGTATTACTGTTACATTCATGTTGTCAAACGTATGACCCGGCAGTCGAACATGTTTACATAATGGCAGGTGCGGCAAGCTGTTAACGTGTGCTTTGTGGGTGTTGAATGACATACAAAAAGATGTTTGAGTGTGACGAATGTGCTGTATATGACACGCTGAACATTCATGCAGAGAGATTATGTTAGTACTATCGCAAGTGAAGTTGCCGTTGACATTAACTGAAAAATTGGATGCTGTGCTTCTAGGAGTCTTCTGTGAGCTTATTGTGTACAAGCTTATCAATGTAGGCAGAAACAACCTAAGAACACAAAGCGCCGCGGACACGATAGTGTCCATGAGCGACGTAATAAGTATGATTCAAGCCGCTCGCCCAAACGCACATATAGCTATAACGACTGTAGCTCCCCGCCTACAAAACAAACACCGCCAACTAATCTACCAAACTAATGCACTCATGAAGCACAATGAGGAGATTAACAAGCTCAACTCATTAATTTTAAACTTAGAACACGTCCATAAGAATATTGACACCATGCGCCACGCAGAAATACACGAAGCACCACACGAACACCTAGCTTGGGACGGTTTCCACTTAAACCGCAGCGGAATAAAGCTATTTTCCCAACACATCAAGTCCTTTATTAAGGACAAGTACAGAAAAACTCTTTTAAATTCCACCTCAAATACCACCCCCACCAACTCTGCGGAGCGTACCACCGCGAACAGCACAACTGCGACAGTCACTTCGACAACACAGGGAGCACAGACAGTGGAATGTGAAACAAGCCACTGCACAATTGAAACAGTCACCACAAGAACAGTTGGAACACAGACAGCGGAATGTGAAAAGGACCACAAGGCACACACTACACCGAAAATGACATCAACCACAGTGTAAACAGACACAACTGCAACAGACAACAGAAAACCCACCACCGAAATCTTCACACAGACTCTCACACGCCTGCCTGCACACACACAAAGTCAAACAGAGACCGAGATCGAATTAAGCCAGGCATACGATAATAAACCGGCCGAACAGAAAAACACCCCACGCAAGCCTACCCGCAAAAAGACAAGGAAATGACAGACATCGCAAATCAATAACTCTTCACTGCCACGAAGCACCGAATTCCTACAGGCTAGAAAACATACCTAAAAACGTGTGAGCTGCACCTCCCATCTGAAAACCTACACAATCTGCACAGAGAAAAATATAATTCCTAAAGGTCTAACACTGAAGGCTGTACCAGCTCTAGGAACACTCCCACCACACCATCGTGCAAACTGGCAAACAACATTACACAATGCCTCACTTTCACTTTTGAATATCCTCAAGGAACACTGCAAAGAGCAAATCGAAACTTTTAGCCACAGAATTCGGAACCTAACCCTGACACCAGATGAGAAGAGAGATTTAGAACATTACGACGAAAAACAGTCTAGAAAATTGGTTCAAAAACAAAGAAGAAAAGCAAATTTTAATCAAAAAAACAACCTTCCAGCCAAAGAGCCACCACACGCCGACAAGAGGGACCTCGAGTTTAGAAGTACCATACAGGAAGGAAACTTCCACAGAACTAAACCGCTCCAATGTTATAGACATTTCAAGAACATTAAGACATAAAGAAATAGACGCACTCAGCAAGGGCCTAAACTATTGCCCCACGAACAACACAATAAATGAATTCGAGCTTCATAAGGACCTCTCAGAATTCTCTCGACGAATACGTTTCCGACACTTTTTTGCAGACACACCAGACACCGGGACGACACCACTTAGAGCCCAATCCACTTGGACTCCCGAACCAGAACAAGCCATAGAACTTGACATACACCTTAAAACTGTCACTAAAGAAATTATAAGCCAATCCAAGACATCTAAGCGACCTAAAAACATAACTGCGTCGGAGAGTCATATCATTTCAAATCTGAGTTGCCGGAATGACATTGTTATTAAGGAGGCAGGTATGGGTGGAAGTATAGCTATTTGGCCAATAGAAAAATACAAGCACGAGGCTTACAGACAACTAAACAACCCAGAACATTACCGCAAACTAGATGACGATCCGGCATTGTCCTACACAGTGACAATTACCAACAGGCTAAAATCACTTTTGGCTGATGAATTGATAACACCGTCAGAATACAATACAGAATACACCGCCAGAATAAACCAAGCAACGAAACGGCCGGGCGTTTTTACCTCCTTCCGAAAATTCATAAAGTTCCATCCGCTGAACTATACACTGCGATTATCCTAGGCCGTCCGATAGTATGAAACAACAACACTCCGACAGAGAGCATCGCCACATTCCTTAACCACTACCTTGGTGACTTGCCAAAAGCACTTCCGTCATTTGTACAAGATACGCCCCACCTGCTGAGAATTATAGAGGACATTAATACTAAAGGCACACTACCCCACAACACAATTCTCGCAACACTAGACGTCACGGCGCTGTACACCAACATTCCAATCCCTGATGGTTTATCTTCGATAAAACAAACGCTGTCTATACACAATGCACAACACTCTACTGAAGTCTACTTGTCTCTCCTTGAATTAGTTCTAACACATAACTACTTCGAATTTGAAGAGAGTTACTACCTACAGATACATGGTACAAGCATAGCTACGCCTTTTGCACCAACCCACGCGAACATATTTATGGGGATTCTAGAAACAGGTTTCCTATCGCGCTGCACTACCAAGCCCCACACATACCTACGATACATAGACGACATACTCATAATCTGGGGACATGGTCAAGATAGTCTAGATAAATGTGTAGCATTTCTAAACTCTATTCACCCAGCAATAAAATTCACATCAGAATCCTCAACTGAATGCATAAACTTTCTGGACACAACAATATACATTAACAATGGTAAGCTAAAGTCTACGCTGTATAGGAAACCTTTCGACAAACAACAGTACCTAGAATATACCAGCCACCATCCCAGACATTGCAAACAAGGTATCTTTAAAGGCCACAGCACACGACTACGTCGCATTTGCGTTGGAAATCAAGACTACATAGATGGACTCGATCACCTTAAAGAAATCCTATTGAACAGGAACCACCGAAACAGTGACCTTCAAACAGCCTGCATCGCTGCAACCACACTTGATCGAGCCGAGGTCCTCAAGCCCCGCCCGAGGATCACAAGAACAAGAACGCCTCTTCTTACTACTAATTTCTCAAACGCACTCCCAAACGTGAATAACATCCTCAGTAAATACTACCCAATTCTCACCAGCAACCAGAAACTTAAGATTTTTCCCGGCCCTCCCAGAGTAGCCTACAGACGCAACACTAATTTTAAGGATGTTCTTGTGCACGCCAAACTATAGACAAAGAGGAAGTTGGGAACCAATGCCTGTGGCCGCCCCAGGTGCTCTACATGCAAACACATTCAATCTACAACAACAGTAAAAAATACAGCTTCGAATTACGGACACAAGGTAACTTCGGCTTTCACCTGCACATCAAGCAACATAGTGTACTGTCTAGAATGCGCCGCTTGTAGCAAACAATACATAGGTGATACTGGACAACAAATTAATACAAGACTCAATGGTCACCGCGCGGACACAAAACACAATTTACCCAAAGCAGTAGCCAGGCACTTTAATGAACATAGTGATATATTTGACAAAGCAACGCTCTATATACTACAAACAAATTTGCGTTCCCCTCGCGATAGGAAGTATACGGAATCATACCTCATACACAAGTTTAATTGCCTACACCCGACAGGAATTAATTTGGCACGCGGCAACTTAGAATCTTTAAAAGCGGTAACTTAAATCTGAAATTCTCATATCATGAACCAAGACACAAAACACATTAGGCCACCAGCTAACCTTAATTCTTAACCTCACCTACTCTTCCATTTCGAAAAATTTTTTCCTGCCTACTACTCAGTTTGATGTACTCTTTCATGTTTTTACGTCTATACCAACTTTACGACCCCCTTCTTCCATGTACACTTGCCCCCACCCGCTTCTGCGCGCGTGACCCTCCTGTTTGTTATTCCGGTTTCGGTCCCCCGTCCCCCCTCTCTTTTCCCTTCCTTTTTCTTTTAATCTATTTTTTTGAAACCCCCTCATCAACACATTCCGAAGTCAATATGCCTTTTCCGGCGCCTCAATCTAGAGTATCGCCATTTCTGGATGCCGCCGTAACGACACCTACGTTGAGCGACTGGGGCAATGCCCCTTGAAAGACCATGCCGCTGCCTTTCAGTCACCCCATACATTGCACCGCAGACTCCTCGTCGCCATCTTAACTATTTCAAAATTACTCGACGTATTGCTGCTTGCTACTCAAGTCACTTTCAACTCATGTTATTTTTTTTGTGTGTGTGTGTGTGTGGGGGGGGGGGGGGTTGTCTTTTGTGTCACTCGCGCACTGACCGCCTGACCGGCCCTTCTAATGCCACAAAAACATGCGCCAACGACTCCCCGTGAATGCTTCCTAACCTCTCGCATCCCAACACGCTCCCAAGCACCTGTCTATCTTAAAAATTTGTTTTTCTCTTTCTATTTCTTTCACTCTCCCCCTTTTTTCAGTCTTAGTGCCGCCCTGGCTTCCCCCCCTTTTTCTCTTTTTTCTTCTTTTCCCTGTTTTTTCTGCTTTTGCTTCTTTTCTTTTCTCCCCGCGTGCCCACTCTCACGCTCTTGTCCCCTCGTCTTGGGAATGAAGCTCACAGACATCGGACGACAGCGCTTGTTTCCTGTGGTAGTCTCTGTATTTAAAACCAGCCGCCAGCGACAACATCCACACGTGACGTCACTGCACTAACCCTTTAAAACTAACACGCCGAGGATGACGAGGCCGCCTTTGACGAAGATAGGTCCTCCTATCGAAACGTTGGCCAGCCTTTCTGAGGCACCATATCCCTGTTTACAAACTTTACACCACAGTGTGCTATTCCGTCGGTCAGCCCCTTGCTTGTTTTTAAACTTTACAGCGGGGCTTGCTGCAGGCATAACAAAGAGCAGGAAGAATCGCTTTATTCTTTGAAGAGATTAGTAGGTCACGGAGATTCCTAGAGCGACGATAGACCACTCTTGGCGATTCCGTGAAAATGTTTTTAAGATGGTTGTTCTCTGTCAGGGAGGTTTAATGCGTCCTGAGAATGTGCGACGCGTTAAGAATAGATGCAGAGTGGTTGTGCTGGTGCATCCAGGGGATCCTGATACGTTCGGTGGTTCCGATAAAGCGAAAGTCCACGACAACTTGGAGAAGCACGAGCATGTGAGTGTTAACAAGCGATGGAAAGCTACCCAGATGTTGGTAGACATAATATTTAGCTTCAGAGACGTTGCGACAGTATGCTTCGATAACCACAAAGGTGAGCTTGGGAGCTGGGATACCTCCAAAGAAAAACTACGTGACTCGTATGGGAAGCCCGCTGGCCAAAGGTGCAACAAAGGGGCTCGCATACCGTGCGCTGACGTTTAGAAAATCTTATAGCTCATACATAAAAGTCGTGTTATCACTGTGCCAAACAGCCGATGCAGAGATACCGAAAGTGGACGAGGTTACGAATATCTTGAAAGGGATTGGCATTGACGCCTTCAATATTTAAATGCGTAAAATGTTTTATACAGCCGATGCCGCTATAAAAGAGTGCCAGTATTTTAGGGGGCTAAAACGCATTGGACGTGTTTGCTCGGCTTCCCAAAACGGCAATAATTTTCTTTTGGAAGTCCACACGGCAGTCCGGCCCTTAGTTCCATCACATCGACTTACTCAGATTGAACGCCGCGAAATTGAAGTTATGACCTCTGCTAAACTTCCCGCCGGGGACTTGAACTCGATTGCGATCCGATTTGTCCACGCTATTGTACAGCAGCAGCTCGCCTACACGAGCATTCATTCTGAATCGTTTGGAGCTGAACACAAAGTTATTGGCGTACGCTCTCATCCTATCGAGAGCAGTCATTACCTACATAATATCGCGACACTGCTGCGTGGAGTAGCCCTGGCGATCCACCGCTATGCTTTAATTGTCGCCGTATCGACCACGCCAACCGTTACTTCGCCACCCTCAGGTCCTCGCCGCCTCAAACGTCGTGTGCCCTTTACCGCAGTCTGGATAGAAGCGGCTTCCCACCTTTAACCCTATCGTGTTTCGTCAACGCTCATGTTTCTACAAGGATAAACACTTGCTTTCCGCCGTCGCGTGGTCACTAGTCATGCTCATCTACAGACCATCGCCCGCCGTCCCCCTTTAGCCCTGCCCGTGCTTGCCAGGAAAACTAATCAGTGCACTACCCAAGATGTGAAGCTGCATTGACAACGTCCACCTCATATCCGGTTCTGTCGCTGCCGACTACCCGGACCTTGTTAGCCGTTGAGGTTGATGGAGACACTATTTGTGCGCTCATAGAAACCGTGTATTCATCGCAGGTCTTCGTCGTTGTCATTATAAAGTACTCACGGCTGCCGCATCACGCATCCTGCGAGTCACTGACGGTGAGACTCCTGCCGTTGTAGGGATGTGAAGCACCTGCGTCGGAATTGCGGGTCATCCTACGTCCGCCCATTTTGCCGTCATTGAGAAGTGCCCCATGGCCTACACCCTCGGATTGTATCTTATGCCCACTCATTCTTCCCTCATTGATTGTGCTACTGGTGCTCTTCAGCTTGAGCTGCCGCATCTTCCCGATACTCCAGCGGAAATACCACCACACCTATGCTCTCTCCACCATCGTTCGCTGGACGCCTCAAGCTGCTATATGCGTTACTTTGACGTCTTCACGATATTCGCGATCCCGACTCCTTCTTTTCTCCTATTGTCAACGTTATCTTAGCCCAAGATATCGCACTTGCTAATACCATTGTTTCTGTTGCTGACAATACGGTGGTCGTTCCCGTTCTGAAATTCAGCCTGTTGACTAAGATTATACCTCTACGGACGCCGCTGGCCACAATTTCTGTGCTTCATCCCTACAGTACACAATTGCCTCTTTGTATGCTGATCTTTCGCAGCGTTTTTAAAGTGAAAGCTTTAGTGGCCGCGAACTTGCGATCTCGGCGTGGCGGTGCTCCGAGAAGGCACATGATGTCACAACGCGCGCTTCGCCGCGGATATTTCTCTCTCTCTCGCTTCCTAGTCACCACTGCGCATGTGCCCCTAGTAGCACCGTGCCGCAGGTGTTGCGCCGCTGCGCAGCGCCGCGCTCTTCCGCCGCCGCCGTTTGGTATGACGTCACCCCACATTCCTCGTCGTTGCGCTCGCCTCCGCTCACTCCGCCAGCTGCGTCGCATGCCTGATAACATGTCGGAGGATTGTAAAGGAGCGCTCACGTGCACCACGACCACAGATAAGGCGGCAGTTTGGACGGCGACAATTCCCATAAGCAGGAGGAGACCTGGAATCTAAATCGTAACGAGATGAAGAGGAAACGAATTGCCTAGGAAAATGACGAACAGCGCACCGAACGACTGGCTAAACGCCGCAACATAGCTAGACAACCAGACTAACCTGGACTTGCAATCAAGATTAACCAAGGCTAACCATGCTATGCCTTAGGTTTTGCTACGTATATCCTGCCATAGCCGAGCTGAGCCACAGTCAGTTTTCGATCCGTCAATTACTCTTCTTCGTCTCCCGGCGACTTTCACAAGCTGATCTGTTCATGATATGGCCCCGGCGGAAGCTAAAGACCTCTACGGCGTCATGGTGTCCTATTGGGACATCTTTATATTGTATGACTACCCTCTAGGTCAAACATGTGTCGTGAATCATCGAATCGACACTGCTGACGCCAATTCTATACGCCACATTCGTATCACGTACCCTTTCGCGAATGTGAAGTCAACAAGAGCTACGTCAACAAAATTAATAAAGAAGAGGTCATCGTACCTTGATCTAGGTCGTTGGCCTCCCTTGTCGTTCCCGGGAAAAAGTTGCAGTTTCACCTGAAAGGCCAAATGTCGATATCAATAGCGAATTAGTATACAGCCATACAAAGCAAGCATAATGGTTTTATCGGCCGTGTAAACTTGAAAACATTCGCTTACTAACTGAATTAACAAGCACCTCGTGTCATTGCGCAAAAGCAAACATGAACACATTACACCCGAAGAGCGCGGACACTCGCATTCAATACACAAGTTTGAGAAAGGGCGGCCGAAGCAGTAGCGAACGAAGTCATCTTTCTGCTGTCTATCGTTTCAACGCAAGAGTGGCGAGAACACAGGGTGCACAGATATCCCTTTCAAGATACGGCGTGCGGGACCATGCGCGGCCATGCAAATTAGAAATTTGTTGGCGGAGCCGAAGTCGCCCTGCTCGCCCCCTTTACTCGATATCTGGCGCATGAGATTGAGCTGCAATCGTTGGTCCCTTCGGCACCTAGTCGCAAAATGTACAGTTGCTGCAACAGCACAACATCCGCAACCCCCGCCATCCCTCCCATCCTTCCACGGCCTTTCGCGCGACGAAGATGGCGCGTTTGCTCTCAACTTTCTTTGCGCGCGCCAGACGGAACCACGCTCCTCGGCATTTCTCGAGTGCTTTCACTAGCACTTACAGCATACGACGCGCGGCGATGGTGTTATCTGCCTTGCACTTTGTGCGGAACATCACGGCGACGGCGACGGCGGTGACGGCAGATATGCGGCTGGAGTGTCCATATAACTGCTATCGCATTAAAATAAAGACGGCAGTTGTGCTTTTGCATGTATTATCAGAATCTGAGCAATGCAACTCATAACGACGTCTACCGTCTTCCTCACATCGATGACGCTCTCGACTACCTTCATGGAGCATTTTTCGGCTACCGACCGTCTTTTGGTAGATTTCAGTCGACCCTATCGACCACGAAAAAAAGCTTTCTTAGTCCAGGTGGCCTGTACCAATGGCCAAGAAACTTTCGAACGTATGATATACTCTCTACCGCGGGGATATAGGTTTTCGTCAGTCTATGCTATTGAGACGATACCCTTGCCTACTGGCCTACGTTTTACGTCCACCTCATCCTATTATCGGTCGTTTTCGCAGATAAATGGATGGGAGCTGAACTCAGCCAATTGTCGCTTCGGGCGACGCCAAATACATATGCTCGGTCACCTATGCCAGTGCTACCGGTGTTCAACGACACCCCGACAGGGTGCGAGCAGTGCAATAATTTGCCTTGCCATGCTCAGTCAAAGGCGTCCGGAGTTTCATATGACGTCTTCGGCTGAGTACAGCTGCACCAAGCATCTCGCTTTCATCAACAATGTCAATTTTATGTTCTGCGCATATAATATTGACACGTGTTCTTGTTTATCTTTATCGGGTGCCTGCGTTTCACTGCCTAATAAACGTTATCGCACAGCGCAGGACGCACCTGCATGTATCAAAAATTTCTGGATCATTATCAATGGTTCCAACCGATGTCTGTCACCTAATCTCGTGTAATCTGATTGCGTGAATGCGTGACGCGAATAGTGTAGAACTTTGTGGAAGTCAGGCGGGTCCCAGTGATTACTATGGAACATTCCCCCGACTACTGATGTATAAAAGCCGATGCGCTTGCCCGCTGATCAGATTTTGACGATCGCCGACTGTGTTAGCCGTTCTTTAAGTGTTGCCTGTTTTAGTGGGCACATGTTCATCTAGTAAAAGTTGGTTTCGTCTTCCAGATTATTGCTACTGTGTTTTTCATACGTCACTACCACGTGAACTGTGGTGGAGGTTGCTATCGTTCATGTACCGGGCGCTCCCGACAAGCCGTGAGCCAAGCCCGGACCGTAAAAAGAACTCCAACTTTGTCCCAGACCATCGAGCAAGCCACTGTCTACAACAGCTGCCCCCGGAGGAGGGACTTCTACCTGAGAAGACAAAGATTTTGGCCAAGACAACCAGAATGGCCTATCGTACTGCAACAACCCAGAGAGCCCCCTATCTTCCATGGAGCCACGTCGGAGGATCCGAAGTCCTGGTTCGAAACCTTTAAAAGTATCGACCTGCAGCAACCTGAGCTCTAAGGATTGGTTACGACATGTGCACTTCTCCTGGGATGATGCCGCGAGGACTTGGTTCGAGAACCGGGAGTCACCCTTACAAAATGGGACCTCTTCTGCCCTAACTTCCTCAAGACGTTCACGAGCGTTGTCTGAAAGGAAAGGGCCGAAGTTCTGCTGGAAATCCGAGGGAAACTACGCAATGAGACCATCGCCAACTTCACAGAAGAGATGACCTGTCTTTTCCGGCACGCTGACCCGGAAATGTCCGAAGAGAAAAAAGTGCGTTTCTCGATTCGAGGCATAAAGCGATACCTTTTCGCCGCACTGATCCGAAACCCACCGAAGACCGTAGCGAAGTTCCTGACAGAGGCAACGGTTATTTAGAAAACTCTAGAATTGCGCACTAGGCCATATAACCGCCAAGTACTCATGCCGCAGGGCGCTATTGAAACACTGGGCTCCAGTGATCTCCAAGAAACCATCAGTGCCATTTTGTGCGAACTGCGCAAGATGTTTCCTTCGTCGCAACCTCAGGTGTCCTCAGTCACTGACGTCATCAAGGACGAACTTTGACAGTCACTGGGCGTTACCGAAGTGCAGCCCGAATCTTCGCTTCTCATGCCGGAAGCTATGACCTAAGCCACCGTCGCCCGTCGTCAAGATCCCCCTCGGTGACCGCTTCTGAGGCCTGCAACGCCGTAATTCCGTCGTCCATCGCCACCGCCGCCAGCAGGCCCACCCGTAGCCTTGTGCAGCTACGCCAGCCAGACCGAAATTTGGGGTGCCCCCGACCATCGCCCGCTTTGCTATCAATGCGGGGAAGCCGGGAAGCCATACATATCTACCGCCGATGCTCATACCGCGCAATGGGAGTACAAGAGTTCGCCATCAACGCTCCGCGCCCGCCGCATGGTTAACGACCTCGCAATATCACCGACCACCCAGGCATTACTCAGTGGAGCTCTCGACAACCGTCCCGTTCGCCATAACCTGTCGTCGCAGCGCCGTCCACACACTGCCCCAGCACGGGGCTGCTTTGCGAGACGATACCCGGAAAACTAAAAGCAGCAACCGATGGAGGTGCGGTTGCTGTTCGTCCAACTGACGAAGATCCTACGCTGCCGACGAGCACACCGAAGAAACTACCTCGACGACATAAGAACTACACGCCGCTGTCCCGACGAAGTCTAGCAGCAAAGAACACGACGACGAAATACGACCGCACGACGTCACGTAACAGCCACAGGTTAACGCGACGCAGCCGTGATCCGACGCCAAGACCTATCTATAACGCAAGCCAAAAGCAACCGACCTCGACGTGCTTCTCGACGCCCACGCAGTCACCACCTTAGTTGACACAGGGGCCGATTACTGCGTTATGAGTGCACACATCGCCACCCAGTTGACGAAAGTTAAGTCTGCATGGGAGGGCCCTTAAATTCGGACCGCTATAGTACGTCTCATTACGCCAAGTGGAATCTGCACGGCAATAATTACCGTTCATGACCGGACTTATCCTGCCACCTTCGTTATCCTCCAACAGCGTTCTCGAGACGTCATTCTCGGCATGGTCTTCCTGAACCAACACGGCGCAGTCATCGACCGGAAGTCGAAACCTTTAACGCTGTCGGAAGATAAAGGGTAGCGCCGGAGAGCTCTCGTAGTCAACATGCCTTGAGTGTGCTTGTGAGTGCCTTGAGCGGCAGCGAAACAACCTCTGACGTAGAAAGCATGATCGAGGGTGACCAGTGTCTACAACTCCACCGTGAAATTTGTGTAGCGACAGGGATCGCTGCACTGCATGGAGGAAAAGCGGAAGTGATGCTAACCAACTTCAGCCAAGAGTACAAGCATATGAGCAATCGCGTACATCGAGGATATTGTAGAAACCAGCAATGACTTTGTCCTCTCGGATTTTACCGCATCTTCCCCAACAACCATAGTTCCCGAAACAGACTTCGACCTAAATCCAAACGGTGTTAGCAGGATTGAAGTGGCAGACGTGTCTTGTTTACTTCGATGACGTCGTTGTCTGAGCCTGAAATTTCGACGATCACCTTAGGCGGCTTGCGACAGTATTAGACGCAATGAAATTATCAAGGCTCACTCTGAAGCCGGAAATGTCCCGCTCCGTTTACGATGAGCGTCTGTTCCTAGGCCACGTCATCAGCAAATGTGGAGTACGCCCCGACCCACAGAAGACAGCTGCCATCGCAAAGTTCCCACGGCCCATTGACAAGAAGGCCGTGCGTAGATTCCTTCGCATGGTTGCCTACTATAGGCGCTTCGTCAAGGACTTTTCACTTATCGCGGAGCCACTAACGCATCTAACCAAATTCGGTGTCGAGTTCAAGTGGAAAACGTCGCAGGCCGACACATTTCACGAACTCAAGCGACGTATGCAGTCGCCGCGCGTACTTGCACACTTTGACGAAGACGCCAATACCGAAATTCACACTGATGCCACTAGCCTAGGCCTCGGTGCCGCCCTAGTCCATAGGAAAGACGGACTTGAACGGGTGATATTTTAAGCTAGCCGGTCGCTGTCAAAAGCGAAACGCGATTATTCTACGACTGAAAAGGAATGCCTCGCCATCATTTTGGCTACAGAAAAATTACGCTCATACCTATATGGCAGGCCTTTCAATGTCGCCGGCGACCATCACGCGTTGTGTTGGCTAGCTAACTTAACGGACCCTTCAGGACTGCTGGTGCGGTGGAGCCTCAAACTGCAAGAATATGACTTCACGGTAATCTACAAGTCCGGGCGAAAACACTCTGACGCCAATTGCCTCTAACGCGCCCCCATCGATACCCCGCCGTAAGACGGCGAGGACGACAACGCCTTCCTTGCAATAATAAGAGCGTAAGATTTCACTAAACAGCAACGAGCAGACCCGGAGCTAAATGGCCTCATCGATAATTTTAAGGCAACACTGACGTTATCACTAGGACATTTAAGAGCGGATTGTCTTCGTTCACGCTAAAAAAACCCCTGCTCGTGAAGAACTCACCAGTCCGTGCCAACTACATTCTTGGTGTTCCGTCAGCGCTGCGTCCAGAAGTACTGCACGTCCTACATAATGATCCAATCGCTGGGCACCTCGTATTCTCGCGAACGCTGTTGAATATACAGAAGAGGTATTACTGGGCGCGTCTGACCACCGACGTCGCCCGTTACGTCAAGACATGCCCAGACAGTCAGTGACGCAAGACACCACTGGCAAGGCCAGCAGGATTACCACAGCCGATCTTACCTCCTTGCCGACCATTTCACCAGGTCGGGATGGATTTGTTGAGAGCGTTTTCGACATCAACATCCGGAAATAAGTGGATAATCTTGGTGACGGACTATCTCGCCCGCTTCGCTGAAACTAAATCTCCACCGAAAGGCAGCGCATCAGAAGTGGCGAAATTTTTCGTCGAGAACGTCCTGCTGAGAACGTTAGCAACATGGTGCCACACAAGTCCTCGTCACCGACAGAGGAATGGCCTTTACAGGAGAGCTCACCCAAGGCATTCTGCAGCGCAGCCAGACAAGCCACAGGAGGACAACTCCCTAACGCCCGCAGACGGATGGTCTCACGGAGCGCCTGAACAAGACCCTCGCCGACATGGCAGCAATGTACGTCGACGTCGAGCACAAGACGTGGGACTCGGTCCTGCCATACGTAACCTTTGCTTATAAAATAGCGGTGCAAGAAACAACACATATCACGCTGTTCAAGGTGGTTTACGGCAGGAACCCAACGACGACTCTCGACACCATGCTACCGCACGTCACCGACGAAGAGAATCTTGACGTCACTACCTATCTCCAGCGCGCCGAAGAAGCCCGACAACTCGCCTGCCTACGGATTAAGAACCAGCAGCCTATCGACAGCCGAAACTACAACCTCCGACGCCGCTACGTCCAGTACCAGCCTGGCGGCCGTGTTCGGGTACAAGTTCGCCCAATAAAAGTTAGTTTCATCTTCCACAGTTCTCCTACTGTGTTCTTTATACGTCACTACCATGTGACAATATCTGCTTTAGTTTTCAATGTCTTGTTTTTAGTGATTACCGCAGATTTACTTGGGTTAACTTCAAATATATTTGATAGTCACCATCGTTGATGTTAGTTAATAACTGATTACATCTTTCTGCAAACCTATATTCATTTTAGCCAGACAGACCGGTGGCATCATTGGATCATAAGTTGCACTGTTTTGTAAATGTTTAAAATGTCATTTATGTATTGGGGTGTTAAAAATGGGGGACCTGATACGCTTCCCTGCGGTATACCTCTACTAGTTGCACTGAATATGAGTTATAGTTTAGCAAAAACATGCATTAATATCTACCTAGCAAATATGACTTATGTATAGCTAGGAGAGTGCCCCGAACACAATACATTTCCATCCCATGCAATTGTCAAGTATGGCTAAGGGAATGAAAAGGTTTAATGAAATTTATAAAGAAACCAGACCTATATAGCTTGCTCCCGATGTTTTCTAAAATGAAACGCTTTATCCTTCAGAAAGCTAACTACGTTGGCCTGCTTTTCCAGAAACGAAACTCGGCATCACTGATCATATCAATTTTATTAAAAAAAAAAGCGAAGTGAGCTCAGTCATCTCCGAATCTTTTCTGCAGCATTCGCATGCCCCATCTGATTGCGAATATTGCCACCTCCTATATGGTCGCCGCGGGTATTTGCCAGGCGATGAGAACAACGCTGAAGTAGCGTGCGAGTGGAAAAACAGAGACGACACTGACGTCGCGTTGACTGATCTGATAAAGTGCTTTCATACGTCCTCTACGCCGGCTTTCCCGTCTCCTACTAGGCTGCGACACTGGTGGAGGTGCTGGGTAGGATTGCCTCATGCTCGGCACCCCTTCGCGGAGCCATACCTCGAAAGCGGAATCACCTTCGTTCGTCGAAACTCCGTTTCACCGGTACAGTCGCCGCCTGCTAGGCCTGACGCCTGAGTTCAACCCTTTGCATGACCCTGCTGGAACGCGTCTACCTACTTCCGCCATGGCTACTGCAAATCCATCGCAGGTGACGCTGCAGAATCCTAAGATACCAGAAAGTTTCCATGGCGACACCTTTGAATATGTCGAAGATTGGCTGGACCAATTTGAGCGTGTCGCCAGTTAGAATGACTGGGGCTCTCAGCAAAAGCTCTCTAATGTTTATTTCGCGCTTCAAGACAGTGCGCGAACGTGGTCTGTGAACCTGGAGAGAAGTTTGACCACGTGGGAAACCTTCCGCACCCAGCTGCTAGACACGTTAACTAGTACCGACAGAAGAGACAACGCGCAGCGCCTACTCGAATCCCGTGTTCAAAAACCAAACGAGAGCGTTGCCATGTTTGCAGAAGACATGACCCGCCTTTTCCGCAGAGCAGACCCTGAGGTGGCTGAAGAAAAAATGTTGCGCTATCTCTTGCGCGGAGTGAAGGAGGAACTGTTTGCCGGGCTCGTGAGGAACCCACCGACGACAGTGGCCGAATTTACCAAGGAGGCTACCGCTATAGAACGGGCACTACAGCAACGGTACCGCCAATATGACCGCAAGAGTTCGCCGGTGAATGCTTCAATTCTACCTGAGAGCTGCAGCACGTCTCTGCGTGAAGTAATCCGAGAGATTGGGCGAGAGGAGATCTGGCAGCTAGGGATCTCTCCCATGGCACCAGCGGTGGCTGCTGTCGCTGATATCGTTCGGGAGGAAGTTCGAGAGACCTTTTCGTCGCCCGACTGGCAGGCGGTGCCGCGACGATTAACCTACGCGGAAGCTGTCCGTCGTTCACCTCCTGCCACTTCGATGCTGCTGACACCGTCGACCACTACGATGCAGCCATCACCACCACCCCCGAGGCCATATTTTCGACAATCACAGCCGCCGCCAACTATGCATTATCACCGCCAGTCGATCGCTGCGCCTCGTCTCTACAGTGAATGCTCTGCCGGCTACCCACTTCGCAAGACCGATTTGTGGCGCACCACTGACCGCCGGCCGCTTAGCTTTCATTGCGGCGAAGCAGGACATGTTTACCGCGCGTGCCACTACCGCGCGGGTGGGTATGCAAGATTTCCCAACTGCAATTACCCTGTATCTGATGCTGCACGTGGCTACGACGAAAATTCTACAAACTTTCGGCGAGAAGGTTCAACGACGCCTCGATGGCGTTCCCCTTCTCCGGCTCGTTACACCTCACCGACCCGTCGCGATTTTTCTGACGCCTCTAGGGGCAGGTCCCCAAGCCCGCGCCGGGGAAAATAGACGCATCGACCTCCGGGGGTGAGGTTGCAAGCAGGCTAGATAATCAAGAGCCCCATCTCCGACGATCGACGACTCTACAACTCCGACGACTCCAAACACACCCCCTGTAACCGACGCCGTCAGCGCCGATCTTGTCGTTCGCACTGACGGCCACCAAGTGGCCGCTCTCGTCGACACTGGTTCGCATTTTTTGATAATAAGTAAAAAGCTGGCCGATAGACTGAGAAACGTGAAGACGCCGTGGACCGGGCCCAACATCAGAACTGCCGGCGGCCAGTTGATGACGCCGGTTGGAAAATGCACAGCCAGGATAGTAATCGCCGGTGCTACCTTTGTCGCCACCCTCGTCATTTTCTTTGAGTATTGTAAGGAACTTATATTGGGGATGGATTTCATGAGAGAGTACGGTGCAGTTATTAATGTCCGTGACCTCGTCCTCACATTTTCTACGAGCTCAGACGACGTCGACCCCGCGGAACGCCAGCGACCCCGCTTACGTATCGCCGACGACGACGTCACGCTTCCGCAGCGAAGCTGTTCCCTTGTACCTGTAATCTGCGACAACTTGAACACCGGGACTGGCGTCGCTGAACACATCGACGCACTGAAAATGAGTCAAGGGGTTTCCATCGCCAGGGTCGTAATTGACGTACACGACAGACATGCTGAAATCCAGCTGATGGATTTTACCAGGGAACGTCGGCACATTGTTAAAGGCACGGCTGTTGCTTACTTCGATGAATTTACTTCAATACAGGACTGCCTCTCAGTGGAGCACGCGACGTCCACCGTGATTGTGCCTGCCCCTGTGGTTGACATCATTCCCACCTTATCGCACGTGGAACGCAACAGCCTTCTTGAGCGCATCTATGAGTTTAAGAGCTGCTTCTCATCCACGCCACGAGTTAGGCAGACGCCGCTCACTAAGCACCGTATTGTCACCGAAGCCGATGCCAGACCAATTCGGCAGAATCCTTATCGTGTAGCACCTAATGAGCGCGAGGCAACATAAACACAAGTGAAGACCATGCTTGAGGACGGAGTTATTCGGCCCTCTAAGAGTCCTTGGGCATCGCCTGTCGTATTGGTGAAAAAGAAGGACGGCAGAAAGAATCGCCGATACGCTAACGCGTATCGACGATTCACTGCACAGGCTACGACACGCATATTACTTTTCGTCGACGGGGTTGAAAAGCGGCTACTGACAAATAGAAGTTGATGAGAGAGACTGTGAGAAGACCGCTTTTGCCACGCCCGACGAACTTTATGAATTTCAGGTGCTCCCCTCCGGTTTGTGGTCTGCGCCAGCAACGTTTAAATCACTAATGGACACGGTGCTCTCAGGCCTCAAATGGCAAACCTGTCTGGTGTACCTCGACGACGGGATTGTTTTCTCCGTCACGTTCGAGGAACACTCACAGAGACTAAAGACGGTCTTTGAAGGAATACGCTCAGCTGGTCTAACTTTGAAACCTGAAAAGTGCCATTTTGATTTTGAAGAACTTCAATTTCTTGGTCACGTTGTTAGTCGTGAAGGTGTCCGACCTTACTCTGTTAAAATCTCTGCCGTCGCTAATAACCCAACGCCACCAAATAAAAAGGCAATGCGACGTTTTCTGGGCCTTTGCGCCTACTACCGACGGTTTGTTGCGGAATTTTCGCGTATCGCATGGCCATTGACACATCTTACGAGAGACGATGTCCCCTTTGTGTGGGGTGAAGACCAGCAACGGGCTTTTGGTGACCTACGGCAACGGCTGCAGACGCCTCCCGTGCTCGCACACTTTGATGAAGACAGCCATACGATTCTTCATACCGACGCTAGTAATGTAATGGCGCAGTGCGTGTACAGCGGCAGGACGGCGCCGAAAGAGTGATTGCTTACGCCAGCAGGACGCTATAAAGGACGGAGGCTAACTACTCTACTACAGAAAAAGAATGTCTCGCACTGGTATGGGCCGTACTGAAATTTCTGCCATATTTGTATGGTCGGAGTTTCACCGTTGTCAGTGATCATCATGCACTTTCATCATCATCATCATCATCATCATCATCATCATCATCATCATCATCATCATCATCATCATCATCATTATCATCATCATCAACATCATCATCATCATCAGCCTGGTTACGCCCACTGCAGGGCAAAGGCCTCTCCCATACTTCTCCAACAACCCCGGTCATGTACTAATTGTGGCCATGTTGTCCCTGCAAACATCTTAATCTCATCCGCGCACCTTACATTCTGCTGCCCTCTGCTACGCTTTCCTTCCCTTGGAATCCATTCCGTAACTCTTAATGACCATCGGTTATCTTCCCTCCTCATTACGTGTCCTGCCCATGCCCATTTCTTTTTCTTGATTTCAATTAAGATATCATTAACTCGCGTTTGTTCCCTCACCCAATCTGCTATTTTCTTATCCCTTAACGTTACACCTATCATTCTTCTTTCCATAGCTCGTTTCGTCGTCCTCAATTTGAGTAGAACTCTTTTCGTAAGCCTCCAGGTTTCTGCCCCGTACGTGAGTACTGGTAAGACAACCTGCTGGCAACCTGCTGGCAACCTGCTGTTCATGATCTGAGAATGCCTGCCAAACGCACCCCAGCCCATTCTTATTCTTCTGATTATTTCCGTCTCATGATCCGGATCCGCAGTCACTACCTGTCCTAACTAGATGTATTCCATTACCACTTCCAGTGCCTCACTACTTATTGTAAACTGCTGTTCCCTTCCGAGACTGTTAAACATTATTTTAGTTTTCTGCAGATTAATTTTTAGACCCACCCTTCGGCTTTGCCTCTCCAGGTCAGTGAGCATGCCTTGCAGTTGTTCCCCTGAGTTACTAAGCAAGGCAATATCATCAGCGAATCGCAAGTTACTAAGGTATTCTCCATTAACTTTTATCCCCAATTCTTCCCAATCCAGGTATTCTTCCCAATACCTCCTGTAAACACGCTGTGAATAGCATCGGAGAGATCGTATCTCCCTGCCTGACGCCTTTCTTTATTGGGATTTTGTTGCTTTCTTTATGGAGGACTACGGTGGCTGTGGAGCCGCTATAGATATCTTTCAGTATTTTTACATACGGCTCGTCTACACCCTGATTCCGCAATGCCTCCATGATTGCTGAGGTTTCGACTGAATCAAACGCTTTCTCGTAATCAATGAAAGCTATATATAAAGGTTGGTCATATTCCGCACATTTATGTGGTCTATTGTTGAGTAGCCATTACGGAATCCTGCCTGGTCCTTTGGTCGACGGAAGTCTAAGGTGTTCCTGATTCTATTTGCAATTAGCTTAGTATCATGCACTTTGCTGGCTGACTAATTTAAAGGATCCAGCTGGTCGGCTTGCGCGCTGGGGCCTTCGGCTCCAAGAGTTCGACTTCACTGTTGTATACAAATCGGGGAAGCGACACGCCGACGCCGACTGCCTTTCTTGGTCTCCTGTTGAGACTGCCGTACACGACGATGATGACGCGGCTTTTCTAGGCGTGCTAGATAGTGTGGCTGTTTCACGCCAACAACGCGAGGACGCAGAACTTGTTCCTCTTTTCGATTACTTAGCGGGAAGAACAAGCAGCGTGCCGAGGTTATTTGCCAGAGGGCTGCCTTCATTCTGCTTACGCCACGACGTTCTCTATAAAAAGAACTTTTCACCTAGTGGCAGCAGCTACCTACTCGTCATTCCCGCATCTCTTCGCGACAAAGTCCTACATGCCTGTCACAACGAGCCGACGGCTGTTCACTTAGGCTATACTCGGACATTGGCAAGAATTAGGCTAAAGTACTATTGGCCGAGACTTGCGTCGATCGTGAAACGTTACACACAGACATGCCTGGATTGCCACCGCCGCAAAGCCCTACCCGGCAAGCCAGCTGGACTGCTGCATCCTGTTCAGATACCGCAAGAGCCGTTCGAACAAATTGGCATGGACCTTTTAGGTCCGTTTCCACTATCTACTGCCGGAAATAGATGGGTAATCGTCGTCACGGATTATCTTACTCGATACGCCGAAACAAGTGCTATCCAACGTGGAACAGCAGCCGAAGCAGCGCGATTTTTCGTCGAAGCCGTCGTCCTAAGGCATGGCACTCCCGCAGTGGTCATAACAGACTGAGGATCTGCGTCCACGGCTGCGCTTTTGGATACCGTGTTGCGACTAAGAGGTACCACTCACCGAAAGACCACGGCTTATCATCCCCAAACCAATGGGCTGACAGAACGTATAAATAAGGCTCTGGCAGAAAGGATGAGTATGTACATCCAGGTCGACCACAAGAACTGGGACGAGATTTTACCATATATTACATTTGCGTATAACACGGCTCGCCAAGAGACAACACGCGTGACGCCTTTCAACCTCGTTTACGGACGCGAAGTGACAACAATGTTGGACGCAATGCTGCCACACGAGTGCGGCGACGACGAGACTGGTGCCGAGGAGTTTACGCAACGCGCAGAGGAAGCCAGGCAGCTTGCGCGTTTGCGAATCAAAGAAAAACAGGATTACGATGCCTGACACTGCAATCTTCAGCACAGATCCGTCACATACAACGTCGGTGACCAGGCGTGGGTCTGGACTTCGATTCGTCGGCGGGGGCTTTCTGAAAAGCTGCTGCGAAGATACTTTGGCCCGTACACAGTTCTGCACTGCATTAGCGATGTTAATTATGAAGTTGTCCCCGACAGCCATAACTGCTCCAAACGCCGGCGGCATCTGCCCGAGGTTGTGCACGTGCTTCGTATGAAGCCATACATTTCCTCATGACCTCAACTTTGCACCGTCTGTGCACAGCCGTCGGCAGTTGGTGCTTCGGGACGATGCCTTTTTTTTTTTTTTTCAAACGGGGGCAAATGTCACATCCTATATGGTCGCCGCGGGTATATGCCAGGCGATGAGAACGACGCTGAAGTAGCGCGCGAGTGGAAAAACAGAGGTGACAACGACGTCGCGTTGACTGCTCTGATAAAGTGCTTTCATACGTGCTCTACGCCGGCTTTCCCGTCTCCTACTAGGCTACAACAATATTTGCTCTAGTACATTGTTGTCCGTAGGCAACCAGCTCGAGCCTCAAATACTAGGGTACTTCCTTTCTTTATTATCGCACACATTCTCATTTCTCATTTCTGTTTTCTCATTCTTCTAAATCTCCATGGTCTTTTTTGTCTCCATTTGTTGCATCCAATTCGCTGTTTCTTTTTCTCTCACTTTCTTTCTGATTCTTTCTGGTTGTCTAGCTGCACTTGCTATCTCCGTGTACTTGCTTGCAACTTTCTTTTCCTCTTGCTCCATTCGGTGTACACGCTTTTTAGCTACAGATGCTTGTGCACTTTTGCCGGCCCTTTATTTTGATCCATGTTCTTGAGTTTTGAAAGGCAATTTTGCTCTGCGCTTCACTGAATTCAAACGATGCCCAACCCACGTGCTCCTGCACTGGCTGATTTGTGGCTTTGCGTGGGCTCGCAAAGCCAACCGGCCCCCCGATCCTTGGTTAATTTGCAAACCGGACAATATACTAGTGCCTGAGCTTACGCTCAAAATGCAATTTGGCAACACTGTTGCTGGCGCGATGCCTCTTTTCCAGATCCCACGCACTCCTTCCCTACTTAGTATGGCCTCTACGTGCCATATGTTTCATTATTGCTGCATTCCGCTTCTCTTTTACTTTCATGTAAAAGTGCTGGGTTAACAGTTAACAGGGCATTTGTTACATGCAAGTTCTTCCACGCAGCTTTTCCACGTCTAAAGTCTTGTTCCCAGTCAGAATTCCACCAGGGACAATGTGATCCACCCGTAGTAGATTGTGAAACAATTTGAGCTTTTTGGATCATTGTTTTATAACTCAATGCAGGCTCATTGCTTTATTATCCCTCACCATGCCCTCCTGAGCGTTTATTGTTGATTTTAACGAATTTTTAAGTTATTCATAATTAATAAAAGTGCGCACATGACTACCTAAACTAGTCTACGGTTTAGTCAGTTTAAAAATTATAGGGATGTGATCACTGTTAGTTCCGGGATCAAACGTCTTCCAGGAGGTGGCAGAAATGTTGTCATATTCATGTAACAAAAGTATGTGCTCTCGAATTTAGGCAGGAGAAATGATTTATAAATCCCAATTCAATAAGCGTTAGCCAAAGGTGTCCGTTCGCAAAAACGCCACGATACATAGTGAGAATCCTCCCACGAGTACGGTGTTCTTCGGACTGCAAGCAATAGAGGTATCGAGATAACGGGTATCTTGCACTCCAGTGGGGAAGTAGGTGTTAGTTATAGACAAAAACGTGCAGCCAGGAAATATTAAGTCCAGTGGTAATATCTCACATTCCGGTGACCTTCCGGAATGGTATAGTAGCTTTATGGCAGATTTTTAATGATACAAAGAAAACAAGACCAGCGCCTCGGGAAAGGCGATCTAATAAAACCGTCGTGCATTTTAGGTGAAAAGCCTGGGTAACAGCAAGCCAAGTTCCCTATAAAAGAATAATATCTGGAGAATATTTAGCAGTAAGATACCATAAGCATGTCGCAGCGGAAGGCATGAAACGACAGTTCCACTGAATTACTGTTAAGCGTCCCATGGTGAATACATCCGAGCAGCAGAGACTGCTTGTTCTAAAACGAACTCTTTTATGAAGTCCTTCTTAGTCGGAATTTCTCTCACCTACTTTTTGCCTTGAAGAGCTAGACTTTTTCTCTGTCGGTGACCTTGTTCGTTTAAGTGATCGTGGGTGCATATCAATATCTTTATTTTCCATTCCATTTATATCGGAGACACAGCTGGGGTCAACGTTCTCAGAAGTTGATGGCTTTGATGAATCGTTATTAGTCAACGGTTGAGCTGCCGATTGTTCAATAGGTAGATTTCGCAGTAGGCTGGACACCTGATGCTCGATGTTGCCCTTATTATTTAGTAGATGCCAATGAGCTATTTCTAAGGGCCTCACCTTAACAAGGGGGTCGGTGAGATTTGTCGCGATGTGCTCGATCGCTTTCTCCAACGCCTTTTCTACGGAAGCTGCCACAGCCTGAGATATTAATTTTTCTATACACATTGTTTGACGGGCCGTCATACCAGCTTGCCTTTGAGTACTGCTCTGATTTTCTCCAGTGGCCTCACGACGAGACAATCGAGGTCTATTAATTACTTCAAAAATTTGCATTTCCTTGGATTTTGCAGGGCAGTTAGGCTCATCTGCAGGATGAGTACCACTGCAAAGGCAGCAGCACACCTTTCGGAACGAACAGTCATTTGAATCCTTCTCCACAAATCCGGCAGTGTGTGCTGAACCTGCAACATTTTATGGAGTGCCCAAACCACTAGGACTTTAGGCACTGAAGAACGCGGGGTGGTAGAGGCGCAACTCCGTATATAAGCGGCCACGCCGTGATTTCCGAGGAGTTGTTCATTCCAGCAAAGGTAGGAATGACTGTTTCTGTGGACATGCGCTTATTATCGACGACACGGCGGCAGCGATACAAAGAAATCACGCCTCGCCCTGAAAACATTTCCAAAACTTCTGCGGGACAGACTTGTGTCGACACCACTGACTAGGCCTTTGGTACATGCAAGGTGATGAGGAATGAAAGTGCTCACTGTGTGTATTGCAAAAACACCGGACTGCAGTAAGTCTTGAACACAAGCCTGGTCTGACCAAAAATGTCCCCTCGGCAAAACTGTCGAACCTCGGTGATTTCTTGAACATCGGACGAGGCCATCCGGAGTTCAGTTTGAATAGCCTTGGCAAATCAGAGCGAGGAACAGAAG